>NC_057809.1:344357964-344516321 GCF_018294505.1 Triticum aestivum | reverse complement strand
CATTTCCGGCCTTCATATACGCGTTGATGGGTGGGCCCTATGGTAATGTGTGCTGCTGAAAGTGGACCGTTTGACTGGTCAATTGATCGTGTCATCAACAAATTACGGAGCTGTATGGTGAGCCAGTGACCGTATGATCACCCTAAAAAGTATTTTCTTAACACAGTGCAGACTCAAACTACTATTTCTTTCGTTCATATAGGCGTTGACATGTGGGCCCCATGATTACGCACCCCGATGGTGCAACACTAGTTGCACCATGTGGAACGTTTCACTAGTCAATTGATTGTGTCATCAACAAAATAAGGAGTTGTACGGGTGAGCCATTGACCGCATAATCACGACATGTATTTTTTTAACATGGTACAGACGCAAGCGCTCATATATACGTGCAAGCACTCACCGCTATATGCGCAAACACGCAGACCCTACCCCTATGAGAACCTTCGAGAGAGTGAGCCAGCATATGCTCTTGAGATTTTGTGAAGTCACCATAGGTGCCTCGTAGTCGAGTGGAACGTGTCCACCCACTGAATGCACATCGCTGGAAAATACTGAAATTAACCCAGGATAAATGCGAGCACTAGGACTTTAACCCTGGTGGGCTCGAGAAACCACTGTCCTCCTAACCATCCAACAATAGGTTGGTTAGAACAACAAAATGTATGTTGTGACCATGATGAGCTTATTCTGAAGTCTAGTGACCATATCGTGCTTTGGTTTCAAATACAATGACCGTAAATGTTGTCAACAAAATACGGAGCACACATCAAATACAATGTCCGTCAGTGTCATCAACAAAATACGGATACGTATCATGGGCTAGATACCGTATGACCACCACAAGAATGTATACGTTCAGCATAATGAGCATATTCTGAAGTCCAGTGACCGTATACTGCTTTCGCTTGAAATACAGTGATCGTCATGCATGAATGTGTCATGGGCATGCATACTTTTAGAGGGCCAAGAGATAGTTTGTGTGCTTACGTGAAAGTGGTGTAGAAAGAGGAGGTGTCCGGTGGAGACAAGGAGAGATATGCCATTCCATTTCTCTTTCCTGTGACTAATATTTTAGGAGAAAATATAAACATTCACAATGCAGAACAAATATTTTTGGATGCACCATGCAATTAACTTTCATGTATAACATTGTACTATTGTATATGCTTATTTTCTTAGTGGCTGATTGCATGTGTGGTGTGGTGGGCACATCACTTCTAGTTGGGGTGGGCACATCATTTCTAGTTGTGGTGGGTCAACATGAGGACTCATGGGTCGGTTCTATCCTGCATCACATAGGTTGGACTGAGACGCATTATACGAAGACCCATGTGGAGGACTCGGCGTACAACACGAAGCTACCATAGTCGTGGAGGACTCCATCCCCACTGATGATAAGCCGACTATATATGATTTGTAACCCTAGGCCCCGAGTATGTTATAGAAGCCTGGGGCAAGTTCGTCGATAGTATACACAGACGCACAATGCCTGGTATTCATGTGTACTTTGCACACACCCCTATCACTAATATACAGTACCAGGAGTAGCCTTTTTCCTCAACTACAAGGGTCCGAACTTGGGTAAAACTTTGCCTCGTATTACCATCTAGCCAAACAGTCAGGGATATCCTACCGAATGATTTGATGGAATCATATCTGCCAACTACTAAGAGAGAGGTGTGTCTGGGGGGCGGGGGGTGGGCAATGTGTGCGAGAGAGGCCTAAAGATAATGTGTGTGCGGGAGACACGTAGGCACATATATGTGCGTATAGAGGGCTAGTAGAGACCGTGCGTGTGTATATATGCATGTGAGAGAAATAGTGTTTTCCAACTGAGATTAGTGAAAAGAGTGGTACATAGTAGTCAGAAAGAGAGAGATATAGAGAGTGTGTGTGCGTGAGACACCCCGACACCCTGGGAGAGATTGTGAGCATGTGTGAAAGAGAAATGCCGATGTATATAAAGTGTGTGCACCTATGCATTAGATAGAGAGATATATAGTGCGTTTGTGAGAACGGGATGAGGCATGGCGCATCTATGTGTAAAGGGAGGTTCTACACATTAAATTAAACTACAAACGGCATTATTATTTTTGGATGAGATCATGAATTTTGCAATTTGCGTATGAACAAAAATCGGTCTATTAGACACCCATACTCTATTGAATTCTAGCATGTGCATGTGTTTATTTCATATTATCGATCCATAGAGTGAGAGTGCTTTGAAATACAGGCAATGCATTGCTTCTGCAATTCATATATAAACATTAATTAGTGCACTCCATGTTGTTAGTGTGAAGCACTTTATACATTTGTCACTTACATGGATACATTCCAAATTGCTAGCTACGAAATAGAATACATGCTGAATTCAACATAAAGGGGGTTTCAAAGATTCGAATTCATAGGAAATGCATTAATCTATTTGAACCCGAGATAGCGGCATTTGTAAATCGGGTCTAAAAGGGGGCATCAATCTTTGTTGTGCGTTTGAACATGCAATATATTCATACGCATGTCTAACTACTTTTTTGCAACCAAGGAGATTATATCTGGAACCATGCATGAACTGAGGTAAGTTCCATATTTTTTAATATATACTCGTGTACAATGTATATTCAAACGTAACCCCTCCATTCCAAAATAATCGTAGTTTTAGGATTTTCAAGAGTAAAGATTTGTGAAGTTTGACCAATCCTGAAAGTTCAATTCAAGAGAACCAAAAAATTTAATGCTTTTGCTCCCAAATATTAAACAAAGCGTCAAATAAGCCTCTAGTCACCTGAAACCGCGCGAGACTAATGTCTGGTGGTAGGAAATTACTGTCCTGACTCTAGCCCGTGTAGCCTATCGGCGTGATGTCCAAAGGTCTACACTGGGTTAGGTTTGTAACTTCACTAAGACGCCAGTCTCAACCACCTCCAAGAAGCATTCATATGCCAAGGGCGCCTAAACACCCATGCGCTCGGCCGAAATCTATCCCGCCCACCATTTGGGACACCTGAGATTACTGTCCTGCCCCAACCCGCAATATGTCCGAAATTTTAGATGGGGGCAAAGTTTGTAACTTTCCCCAAATTTCAAACAAGCGCGTCCCAAACTGAAATGTTGTTCCCCCTTAGTTCGCCCTCCCTCCGTTTACCCATTCATACTCCGCGGGCGCCAAAATGCCCTCTCCACCAGCCGCGAAACCCCAGCCTCCTCCATCCTCCACCCCATCACGCCCAATCCACTTTCGCCTTCCTCCATCACACTAGAGCCGGTACCCCGACGTCGTCGCCCAACGCAACCGCAACCGCAACGCCCTCAAGGACTTAGCAGCTGAAGCCGAGGCAGAGCTGCCTCCATGACACTGATGCCAATGTGCGCCATGCCAGAATCACTTCAACCACGCCGTCCTGTGCCTCACCGCTGCCGCTCCGTTGTCGCAACCGTCTACCACACCGGAGATGTTCCCGCTACGACGTCGTTTGCCGCCTCGGATCTGGTTCCCCGCCGCCGACAAACGGCCACCGCACCACACTCAACAACTTGGCCATGGGTTCGTCCAAGGCTCCACCGTCCTCCACAACTTCTCGTTTCCAGCGAACCACGAGAAGATCGTTGGAAAAACAGAAGGAGGACACAACACTACCAGTAGAAAGAGGTACTCCTCTTCCTTTATTCATGCAAATCTTACGTCTCTGCTCACACCGTATTCATCCCACGAAAGAAACTAGTTGATTGCTTCTTACTGCATCTTCTTCATGATACTAAATGCACAAGGTTTCCTCCCATTTACCATTTCACCTTTGCTAGAGGTCAGTAGCCCGCCTGGATTTCAATTCAGGGTTAGTCGAATCGCAATTAAAGGAAGCAGCACCTGTTTAGGCGTGCGGAGCACCTAGTCTGCATGTTCGCCGGGGAAGCAGCACATCAGTGTCTATCATAGGGGTGTGGGGTGCAGGAGCTGCTTGTGCCTGATCTGGAGGTCGGCAGGGCTTGAAGGGATGGTTGGGGGCGGTGCCAACCACGGTGGTGCGGTGAGGTTGAGGGGAGGGTGGATGCAGGGGACTGGGCCAGTGGTCGATGTCGTTTCGAGGAAGATCATAACACCGACTGGCTGGAGGTAGATGAAGGCGATCTGCCTATTCTTTGTACGTCGGACAGTGCAGAAAAATGGACTGACCTATTTGTTTTCAATCGAATGTTATTTTCATAGGACCACACCTTGTGGTGTGATGGAGGATCATCTGCATTTCCCAGCCATCCATGTGCTCATATGTCAAAATCCTAGAATCTAGTAATTTCATGTGCCATGCATGTTGTAGAGCTATCATATGTGTCCCATCATTTATTTCTCACCAACCTGCTATCTGCTACCTTTACACTGTACTACTTGTGTATACACTTCACCCATACTCACACTATTGGTTTTTTATGCATGGGTATTTCAGACTCTGGCATAGTGTTGATGAATACAAAAAAGAAAAGACAGAAGTCGCCCCAGTGTAATTCGAAGATAAGCACTAAGCGTTTCAGCACTCTAAAGGGCGCAGTGTCAGCAGATGGAGACAGTAAATGTAGCTCTGCAGTTGATGATCTCAATAGCCACACACAACCATCCCAGGTGCTTGCTTTAACTTCGCGCTGTCAAATGTGGTTTCATGTTGCATATGGTGTCTAGCTTGTATTGCTTCCAATTTGGTTAAATTGCATCTCCTTGCTTTACACATTATACCTTTGATAATGACATGCCTTCCTGTTTTTGATACATACTACATATGTCTATTAACCATGTTCGTACATCAAACTAATGCTCTTTTGCACCCCTCATCAATCACTTATGATGAGATAGTCACCACAGTGGGTTACTGTGAGACGCACCACTCGTTTAAAGAGTGCAGCGTCATCCTCCCCACATGATTCTCAAGAAACAACATGGCTAAATGAAGACAGTCAATGTAGTTCTCTAGTTGATGACCGCAATTCCCCCACACCACCATCGCAGGTGCTTGCTCTTACTTGGTAGTGCGATATGTGGTTGCATGTTGCATATGGTGTCCACCTTGTAATGCTTCTAATTAGGGTAATTTGCATATGCTTAGTTAACACATTATACATGTGAATATGACATGCCTTCATGTTTTTGGTACATACTACATATTTCTATTAACCATGTTCTTACATCAAACTATTTTTCTTGTGTATCCCTCATCAGTCACTTCTGACGAGACACCTTCAAGTTGATAGTGTAATATTGGATGCATCTTGCATATTATTTCAAACATATATTCCCTCTAATTTGTTGAAGTGCCACTTATAATGAGACACATCTAACTTGGTAGAGTGATTTTGGTTCGATCTTTCATATGGTGTCTAGATTGCATTGCTTCCAATTTGTTGAAATGCCTTCTGCTTAGCGTTTTATGTACATATTCCATCCTCCTACAATGTGGTTGCCATACATAAAAGTTATGTTCGTCAGTATCATGCATCAACGAATTTGGATGTGCGAATTTCATTCCTTTTCTTGTGTGTTTACTTGACAAGCCAAAATGTAAAAGGACAAAGGCACGGAATGATGGTGGACCTCTGGAGCAACCGAAATAGATGATCTCTGCAGATTCTCCTGCTACTCCTACTGCAGTGCAAGTTCCAAATATCATCTCACGTACTCCACAAACCAGGTGCTTGCTTTAGCATGGCAGTGTGATATCTGGTTGCATGTTGCATATGGTGCCTAGCTTGTATTGCTCCTAATTTGTTAAATTGCATCTCCTTAGCTTACACATTATACATGTGATTATGACATGCCTTCCTATTTTTGGTACATACTACATCTACCTATCACACCATGTTCTTACATCATACTACTATTCTTGTGTATCCTGCATCTATCGCTTATGATGAGACAGTCACGCCCATGGGTTAGTATGCGACGCACTACTCTTATAAAGAGTGCAGTTTCATCCTCTCCACATGATTCTCAAGAAACAACAAGCCTAAATGAAGATATTGAACGTAGCTTTGTACTTCAAGACTTGAAGACCGCACTTCCCCTACACCACTATCGCAGCTGCTTGCTCTAACTAGGGTAATGCTTCTAATTAGGGTAAATTGCATCTGCTTAGTTTACACATTATACCTGTGAATATGACATGCCTTCCTATTTTTGGTACACACTACATCTATGTGTTAACCATGTTCTTACATGAA
Organism: Triticum aestivum; assembly: GCF_018294505.1. NCBI lineage: Eukaryota > Viridiplantae > Streptophyta > Magnoliopsida > Poales > Poaceae > Triticum > Triticum aestivum. The sequence goes on along the minus strand of NC_057809.1, from coordinate 344,510,120 downwards.
ACTACCTCTCTTCTGTTTCCTGCATCAATCACTTGTGATGAGACACCTTTATTCATTGCATATTTCATATTATTTCTAGCCTGTTGCTATGTATTGCTTTTAATTTGGTCAAATACATTGTTAGGCCACCCTTTTAATTTGGTAGAGTGATATTGGTTTCATCTTTCATATGGTGTCCAGCTTGCATTTCTTCTAACTAGTTCAAACACCTTGTGTTTAGTTTACAGTTTATACATCATACATGTCAATATGTCATGCCGTCCTATTTTTCATACGTATTCCATCCTCCTATCATGCGGCTGCCTTACATGAAAGTAGTGTTCATCAGTATCATGCATCAATGAGTTCTGAAGAGAAAATTTTATTCCTTTTTCTTGTGGCTTTGACTTGACAAGGCAAAATCAAAAAATAGGAAGGAAAAGAGTAAGGAAGGCGATGATGGTGGTCCTCTGCAGCAACATAAACGGAGCATCTGTGTGGATTTTCCTTGTACTGCTAGCGCTTTACAAGTTCCAAGTCTCCGCTCCCCTACTCCACCCTCCAAGGTGCTTGCTCTAATTTGGCAGTGTAATATCTGGTTGCATGTTGCATATGGTTTCTAGCTTGTATTGCTCCAAATTAGTGTAAACTTCATTTGCTGAGCTTACACATGATATGTGTGAATATGACACACTTTCCTATTTTTGGTAGATACTATATCTGTCTATGACACCATGTTCTTACATGAAACTACTCTTCTTCTATATCCTGCATCAGTCACATATGATGGGACACCTTTAAGTTGGCAGTGTGATATTGGTTTGTGTCTTGAATATGATTTCTAGCATGTAGTGCTTCTAGTTTGATGAATGCCACCTATGACAAGACAATTTTAACTGGGCAGAGTGATATTGATTGCACCTTCCATATGGTGTCTAGCTTGTAGTGCTTCTAATTTGTTGAAGTGCCTTCTGCTTAGTTACCACATCATAGGTGTGAATATGTCAAGCCGTCCAGTTTTTCGTACATATTCCATCCTCGTATCATGACTTTGACTTTCATCAGAGTAGTGTTCGTCAGTATCATGCATGAATGAGTTCTGAAGAGCGAATTTTATTCCTTTTTCTTGTCGGTTTGACATCACAATGAAAAATCAATAAAGCGGAAGGAAATTGGTAAGGCATTGGATGATGGTGGTCCTTTCGAGCAATTGAAACAGATGGCCTCTACAGATTCTACTCCGCCATCCTCCCAACAAGATTCACAAGACAACGCAAGGCTAGACAGTCAACGCAGCTGTGTAGATGATGAGCACATCTCCCCTACTCCACCATCAAAGGTTCTTTCTCTAACTTGGCACTATTATATGTGGTTGCATGTTGCGTATGATGTCTAGCTTGTATTGCTTCCAACTTTGTTGAATTGCATCTGCTTACTTTACACATAATGCCTGTGAATATGACACATGTTCCTGTTTCTAGAACATACTATATCTAGTCACACCATGTTCTTACATCAGACTAATGTTCTTGCATATCCTGCAACAGTCACTTATGATAAGGCACCTTTAAGTCGCCACTATGATATTGGTTGTGTCTTGCATATGATTTCTAGCATGTACTGCTTCTAATTTGTTAAAACGCGAGACAGTTTGAACTTGGCAGAGTGATGTTGGTTGCACCTTTCATATGGTATCTAGCTTGCAGTGCCTCTAATTTGTTGAAATGCCTTCTGCTTAGTTACAATATCATAGGTGTGAATATGTCATGCCATCCTGTTTTTCGTACATATTCCATCCTCGTATCATGTGTTTGCCTTTCATTTGAGTAGTGCTTGTCAGTCTCATGCATGAATGAGTTCTGGAGAGCGATTTTTATTCCTTTTTCTTATCAGCTTGACTTCACAATGCAAAATCAATACAGCTGAAGGAAATTAGTCTGGCAGTGGATGATGGTGGTCCTTTGGAGCAACTCAAACAGAGGGTCTCTACAGATTCTACTCCGCCATCCTCCCAACAAGATTCGCAAGACAACACAAGGCTGGACAGTCAACGTTGTTGTGTAGATGATGAGCACATCTCCCATACTCCACCATCACAGGTGCTTGCTCTAACTTGGCACTATTATGTGTGGTTGCATGTTGCGTATGATGTCTGGCTTGTATTGCTTCTAACTTTGTTGAATTGCATCTACTTACTTTACACATAATATCTGTGAATATGACACATGTTCCTATTTCTAGAACATACGTGTAGATGATGAGCACATCTCCCCTACTCCACCATCACAGGTGCTTGCTCTAACTTGGAACTATTATATGTGGTTGCGTGTTCCGTATGATGTCTAGTTTGTATTGCTTCTGATTTGGTTGAATTGCATCTACGTAGCTTACAACTTATAACTTCAACGATCACTTACCCATAAGACACATTTAACTTGGAGAGTGATATTGTTTCATGTTCATATGGTGCCTAGCTTTCATTTCTACTATTTTTGTTGAAATGCCTTCTGCTTACTGTTTTTCATACATATTCCATCCTCCTATCGTACACATGAATATGCAATGTGAAAGTGCAACTATCCCTAGGTGGTTTTGGTAATTCCTAACAACATATAGCTCACTAAGCTAATGCTATTTCAAGATTAATATCTCAGGAAAGCTCAATGATTGGCATGGCGTGGATGAGAAAAGTGGACCCCTCCAAATGCTAAGGACAAAGGATTGGCTCAAGCTCAAAGCTCAAGACTCTACATTTTCTATTTTAGTGATCCAAGATCACATTGAGTCTATAGGAAAAGCCAATACTATCAAGGAGGGATGCTATGTTGATTAATGAGGTTCTTGCTCAAAATGCTTAGTTATATGCTCCAAAACCCTCAACTACTTTCTGACATCCACATATGACCTAAACCAAAAGTCAAACTCAGCCCCACCGATTCTTTCTATCTGACGCCACTGAGTTTCAAATGTCTTAGCCACTGCCACAAACCCTAGGCAAATCGGTCTCACCGATAGGGATCTCGGTCTCACCGAGATGGGGTTGTAATCTCTATGTTTCCCTTCGTAACGTTTCAGTCTCACCGAGATGAGCGATCGGTCCCACCGAGATTGCAATGTAAACTCTCTGTTTTGCCTTCGTAACGTTTTGGTCTCACCGAAATGAGCGATCGGTCCCACCGAGTTTACCTGACCAACTCTGTCGTTAGCTTATTACCAAAATCGGTCTCACCGAGTTTGTGTAATCGGTCTCACCGAGATTAAGTTATGCCATAACCCTAATCACATCGGTCCTACCGAGTTGCATGTCGGTCCCCCCGAAAACCCTAACGGTCACTAGCTTTGCTGAATCGGTCCGACCGAGTTTGGGAAGTTATGTGTAACAGTTAGATTATGTATGGAGGCTATATATACCCCTCCACCTCCTCTTCATTCGTGGAGAGAGCCATCAGAACAAACCTACACTTCCAACCTATATTTTCTGAGAGAGAACCACCTACACTTGTGTTGAGACCAAGATATTCCATTCCTACCATATGAATCTTGATCTCTAGCCTTCCCTAAGTTGCTTTCCACTCAAATCTTCTTTCCACTAAATCCATATCCTGTGAGAGAGAGCTGAGTGTTGGGGAGACTATCATTTGAAGCACAAGAGCAAGGAGTTCATCATCAACACACCATTTTTTACTTCTTGGAGAGTGGTGTCTCCTAGATTGGCTAGGTGTCACTTGGAAGCCTCCGACAAGATTGTGGAGTTGAACCAAGGAGTTTGTAAGGGCAAGGAGATCGCCTACTTCCTGAAGATGTACCGCTAGTGAGGCAAGTCCTTCGTGGGCGATGGCCATGGTGGGATAGACAAGCACTACTAGGAAAAGGCCTACTAATGGCGCACCAGTTTTGGGTACTAATGGCGCACTACTGGTGCGCCATTAGTATGACGCCACTAGTATTTGTATGCCAGTGGTGCGCCATTAGTATGCCTAGAGGTGCGCCATTACTATCTGACTTAGTAATGGCGCACCACATAGAAGTGCGCCATTAGTAATAAATTTTTTTCAAATTTTTTCAATTTTTTTTAATTTTTTTTAAAAAAAATCAATTTTTTTATTTATTTTTTCTTAATCTCGAGTCACTATGGCTGAATCTCGAGTCAATATGCTTAATCTTAGGTCAAATCGCACTCTGTGGTTATCCAACCCCAGCACCACCTCACTTCACAGGCACTTGTTGATATATTTATCATATCAATCCTATTAAACCTTGCTGATGTCTAGGACTTTGTTCATGTTCATGAGTATGATGAAATTTTGAAAAAAATATTTCAAACTTCCCGGTCATATTACGTATCATATTTTGAAAAATAATTCAATTTTTTTTTCGAAACCAATTTTTTTTTCTGTTACTAGTGGCGAACCTAGCATACGGTGCGCCACTAGTAAGTTTGAAATTTTTTGAATTTTTTTCCCTCCGGATCTTAAAAGCCCCGTAACTTTTTTTCTGTTAGGTTTTTGGGGATTTTGAAAATGTTTAACGGGGTTCCCCCCATTAAATTCGGATGTAACTTTTTGAGTAGATAATTTTTCATATAAAAAACTTTTTAATCCGAGTTCGTATGCAAAAGTTATGGCCATTTTACAAATTTCAGAGAGATTTTGCAAATAAAGTCGAAATTCATATTTGTAAATTTTCCCAACAACTAGACCACATATCACATAGGAAACTTATTTTCTTTTAATTTTTTGGACATTTCCACCATTTTATTTTATTTTTTTTAAACTGAAAAGGCGGTCCACAAGGGGGGTGCATTCGGTTCGTTTTGGGCCAAGTTATTAATGGCGCACCACACCCACGGTGCGCCATTACTAGTTTTGAAAAACAAATTCTGAATTTTTTTAAAAAAAAACTTAGTAATGGCTCACCAGTTGATAGTGCGCCATTACTAGTTTTAACTAGTAATGGCGCACTGTCCACTGGTGCGCCATTACTAGTTTTGAAAAAATAAAAAAAAAATTGGAAAAAAAATTGAAAATAAAACTAGTAATGGCGCACCGTGGATGTGGTGCGCCATTACTAGTTTAACTAGTAATGGTGCACCACTCCCACGGTGCGCCATTACTAGTTTCGAAAAAAAAATGAAAAATTTTTTGTTACTAATGGCGCACCGTGGATGTGGTACGCCATTAGTATTTGGACACTAATGGCGCACCAACACATGGTGCGCCATTAGTATATACTAATGGCGCACCACATGTCTGGTGCACCATTAGTGTCATTTCCATCTATAGCCCTTTTCCTAGTAGTGAAGGTTGCTTCTTCGTGGACCCTTCGTGGCTGGAGCCCTCCGTGGACTCGCGCAACCGTTACCCTTCGTGGGTTGAAGTCTCCATCAACGTGGATGTACGATAGCACCACCTATCGGAACCACGACAAAAACATCTGTGTCTCCAATTGCGTTTGAATCCTCCAAACCCTTCCCTTTACATTCTTGCAAGTTACATGCTTTACTTTCCGTTGCTCATATACTCTTTGCATGCTTGCTTGAATTGTGTTAAGATTGCTTGACTTGTTCAAAGTTGCTAAAATCTGCCAAGACCTAAAATTGGGAAAAGGCTATATTTTTATTTGGTAAAGTAGTCTAATCACCCCCCCTCTAGACATACTTTCGATCCTACAAGTGGTATCAGAGCTTTGGTCTCCATTTTCTTTTGATTTTCATTGCTTTTGGAAGTCATAGCCTTGGTTTCATAACCTAGGAGAGTATGGCATCTAGCGAGGGAAATTACCACCGTAGAGGTCCTTACTTTGATGGTACTAATTTTTCTAGTTGGAAGCTTAAGATGAAAATGCATATTCTTGGACATAACCCCGCCGTTTGGGCTATTGTGTGTGTTGGCTTGCAAGGTGAATGCTTTGATGGGAGAGAACCGAACCGTAAAGCTACCGCGGAAGAGTTGAAAATGCTACAGTACAATGGTCAAGCTTGTGATATCCTCTTCAACGGATTGTGCCCTCAAGAATTCAACAAAATCAGCCATGTTGAGAATGCAAAGGAAATTAGGGATACTTTGATTGATATGCATGAAGATACCGACTCCGTCAAGGAATCCAAGTTGGATGTGCTTCAAAGTCAACTTGACAAGTTCAAAATGAAGGATGGTGCAGGTGTCACTGAAATGTACTCTAGGCTTGCTCTTATAAATGAGATTGCCGGCTTAGGAAGTGAAGAGATGACCGGCAAATTCATCATCAAGAAGATCCTAAGAGCCTTGGATGGAGAATACGATACCATATGCACATTGATCCAAATGATGCCAAATTACAAAGATCTCAAGCCAGCGGAAGTCATTGCAAGAATTGTTGCTCATGAGATGTCACTCAAGGATAAGGAGGAGCTCCATAACAAGTCAAGTGGTGCTTACAAAGCCTCATGTGAAGCTCCCACATCATCATGTGATAAACAAACCTTCAATGAAGAATTGAGCTTAATGGTGAAGAACTTCCACAAGTTCTACAAGAATAGAAGTAAAGAGAGAAGTTCCAAGTCAAGGTCCTACAATGACAAAAGATCTTCTAGTCGAGAGTGAAACTGCTACAATTGTGGAAGACCCGGACACTACTCCAATGAGTGTACGACTCCCCATAAGAGAAGAGAAGATTCTCCCAAAAGAAGAAGCAGAAGAGAAGAATCACCATCGAGGGAGAGAAGGAGTATGGATGATCGTTATGAATGAAGACCCTCTCGGAGAAGCAAGGATTCAGAAAGGAAGGACAAGTCATCAAGGAGCTACACAAAACGAATACATCAAGCTCATGTTGGTGAATGGGTATCCGGCTCCAACTCCGACAGTCACTCCGAGAGAAGCTATCACTCCGACTCCGAATATACTCAAGATGAAGGTATCACACCCCGAGTATGTTGATTTCAATAGTGATGAAGATGACTTGTTAGGTGATGATGATTTACTTGTTGACAACTCTAGGGATGAATACTATGATGAAATGTCAATTAATCATGCTAATCAAGATGAAATGAATGACAATGATAAGGAGAAGATTGAGTCTCTAACTAAAGAACTAAACACTCTTAAGTTAGCTCATGAAACTATCTTAGGAGATCATCGAGAACTTTTAAGGACTCATGAGAAATTACGTTTTGAGAAGCTCAATCTTGAGCAAGAGCATGAGTTCTTAAAGGCAATCATTGATGATCTTCGCAAGAAAAGTTCTTACATTGCCAAGCGTTTACTCTTATCCACTTACATGCCTCAAGTCAAGTCTAGTAACAAGAACAAGAAGGATTCTTCTTCTACTAGTAACAATAATCATGCTAAATCCAATGTTGTTGCTTCTAGTAGTTCTCTTGATTCCACTAATGATTCTCCTAGCCAAGTTACATTTGAGTAAGAAAATAGCTTATTGAAGGGAATCACAGAGAAAGGTGTTTACAAGAGCCTTGCCGGGAGTAAGCAATTCGAGGAAATTGTACACAAGCAAGGAAGGCACCAGAAGAATCAAGGTATTGGTTTTGAACGAAAGTTCAATGCCAATGGAGTTGAGTGGGAAGAAGATGAATACCCCAAGACGAAGTTTGTTCCTCAACAAGAGAAGTAGGATCCTACTTCTTTCAAGGGGACACAAGCTCAAGATGATCTTCCACCACAAGACCACAAGAAAAAAGGTAAGGACAAGCTTCAAGAGGAAATTGATGCATTTGAAGAAGCTCCTAAGGCCTTGGTCAACTGGGTTCCCAAGACTACATCAAGTTCCACTTCATCAAGTACAACTACAACTCCGAGGATTCCCATCAAGATGGTGTGGATCCCGAAGAAGAAGAACTAGAGAGTTCTTGAGGGTGACTCCGCCAACATACTTCACTCTTATCATTTTTGCAAGAACAAGTGCAATGAACTTCCACATCTTCCACTAGTTCAAGGAGTCACAAACCCTCTTGTTGGTAAGACAAGGGACAAGGTAACCTAATGCTTTCATGGACATCATATTGTGTGTGCATCACTCTATGTCTATGGATATCCTTGTTTGTTCCTTGTGGGACTAACCTGTGTAGGTATTGAAAGTGCAACTCAATCCAAAGGATAGCTCGGAATGATCTACATCAACTTAGAGCATCCACATATTCAACACGTACATGAGGTCATCATCGACAAAACCCAAGGTTAATTCATCCCTCTTAGGGGGGATATCACATCTAGGGGGAGCTTTGCTCTAACAATTGAGTTAAAGCAACTCTAATGGTGTGAACACAACAGCGCTTTATGTTAAAGTGGTAACCCCACTTGTGCTTAAACGATGAGTATGACCTATGATCAAATGTTCTCATTTGACTCCTAAGTCAATATACTCATATATAGATGACCTAGTCATCGACGATTGCTTGATAGATGCTAGAATTGTTTGTGCATGCTTTGCCACATATTTCATTTGTCATTTTATTGTGTGAGCATGTTGGTTGCATAATTTACTCATTCGAGGACATCCACTTATTGTTTTGATTGGTTGGTTTATTTTTCTCTTGCCAAGTGGATGGACAAGAATGCCTAAGAACTTTCTCTAGCTATCTATGATTTTCTCGTCTCAAACTCTATTCATGCTGCATCACAAAGTTTGATCAAGTCAGATTCGAACCACTCTCTGTGAGGAGCACTCGGAGTCCCCGATTCGCCATAGACTTAAAAATCCAAAACTTCTTTGTGTGTTTCGGTCTGACCGATTCATCCATTTCGGTCATACCGAGATCACTAAGTCGATCTAGGTTTTCAATCTCAGTGCAACTGATTTGAACTTTTCAGTCACACCGAGTTTCAGTAACTGCTTGCAGTTATGAATCTCGGTGCCATTGAGTTGTTCCAGTCGGTCACACCGACAGGATCAGGCTATATATATCCACGGGTCAAATTTTGGAAAACATTCCGAACCTCCTCGCCCACTCTTAGCCTGCTCTGCCTCCCTGGGTCTCTGAATCATCCTCCTCGTCGCCAGCCGCCTCCTGTCATTGGTCTCCGCCGCTGTCAACGGGATCATCTCCACCGTGGCCGCCGTAGCAAGTTCATTGCTGAACTAGGGTATGGACTTGATCTTTGTGTTGTTCTTACTCTGATTCCCCAGCACATTGCTTTGCCATGTATCTTGCCATGATTGAGACCATTCTATCCATCGAAAACACTCCATAATTTAGTCGTGAATTGAAAATTTAGCGTTAGGTTTCCGCTGGAACCATCTCGGACCGACCGGTTGACGAAATCAGTTCCACCGATTTGGCTCAGGCCATTGCACATGTGATTCTCGGTCTGACCAAGAATTGCAAATCGGTGTGACCAAGTTCAGCACTTTGTGAAACCCTAGCAGTCTGGGTGCCACCGAACTATGACTTGGTTTGACCGAGTTCACTAGTTTAGGTTCCAAAATCTGCTTCGGTATCACCGAGTTTGCAAATCAGTAGATCCGAAATGCTTTCTGTGGAAAACTAAAACTAAGTTTTTAACTCATTCTTTTGCAAAACCCTTTGTACTTTGTGATGCTCATCCACTCTAACTCATGTATAATCTATTCACTAGGTCTGCTGTCAGTGTTTGCATCATGTCAGATCAGAGTGACAGTCAGAACAAGTCTGATTAACAAGTTCACTTGAGTGAGGGCACTAGTTCCTCTAGCAACTCAGATGATGGAAGCAGGAGCACACCCAGCAATCTGCCAAAGGTTGCCGCAAGGGCCAACAAGAAAAGAACCTCAGAGTCAGAGGATGAGGACTATGTGGCTGAGGAACAAGAAGCCACCTCAAAGAGGAAAGTCCTGAAAAAGGAATATGGCACAACTGCTGCTAGCAAGCCAGGGATGAAGCAAAAGGTTCCTGGCAAGAGAGCTCCAATGTCTAAAGCCAGAACATCTACTCAAGAGACATTGGGATCTGCACACAAAGAGCAGGTTGTGGCAGAAAATAAAAGGAAGGAAAGGGTAAAGAAGACAACTGCCAGAGTTCTTGGGAGATCTTCAATCATGAAAGACTCTGAAGAAGAAGAAGAGGAAGACGATGCAGCACCAGCACCCAAAGCTCAGAAGCTTATGGGAGATGCCATAAGATTAGGGGCTGCTCCATCTAAGCCCAAAGGAACTTCACCAAAGAAGCTTCACCAAAGAGGAGCACCAGGAACATCCCTGTAGCAGAGAAGAACAAGGCCCCAATTCCTGAAGCTGGAATGGAAGAAGAAGCCCAACACCGCTCCAAAGAAGCCCGATAACCCATCTATACCATCTCCATGTTCTCCGTCGTTGGATCACGATCATGTGGGCGAAAACCGCAGCTCATTTGGACACCCCTATCTCCTTCGACCTATAAATATGTGCCCCTCCCCAAAATTTCGCGGATGAAACCCTAGCAATCTTCCCTTGCCGCCCCCGGACATGTCCGGATTCCACTTGACGAAATACGACGCCGCCCGCAGCCTACCAGAGATCAACACGTGGCCGCCACCACCTCCTACCGCGCCCAATGAGCCCGAGGCGGGCCCGCCCAGCCCATCCCGCCCGCGCCTTCCCGCGCGTGCTCCACCGCCGCACGCCGCTCCTCCGTCGTCAGCCTACGCTGCCTCCCGCGACCTTGCCGGAGCAGCGCCCCGCTGGACCTCCTCCTTGCTCCGCTGTCGACCCAAGTCCTCCGCCGCCGCCATGGAAGGCGCCGCCGCCGGAGATCCCTCAGCACCGCCCTGTCACGAGATGCTACCGGATATTGATGGAACGGGTCTAGAGCGACCGGATCCGGTCGTCCCCAGTGCCCCACGACCTCCCTGCCATTCCTGCGTCCTCGCCGGTGTCGCCATCAGCCTCTTCGGTCCCGATCGGGATCGGGAGAAGGACGACCGGGCCTCCCGCCGGCCTTGTGGGCCGCAGCGCCTCCCCGGCCCAGCTCCTAGCCCACCTCCTCGCCAGCCTCTTTTCTTCCTGGGCCGAGCCCATGGGTGAGCCTCCCACTGCTATCTTCCACTCATGCAACTTTTAACTAAATCGTGCTCACCTGTTTTCCCCCCGAAGATGACTAAGTCCCGAAGTCCCTGTAATTTTGATGCCTTTTTCAACATGTTATATCTCCATGACCGCGGCTCCAAATCATGCATATGTTATGTCGAAATGTTCGCCTCGTTGTCCTCTTCATGTTCAAAGCATTTCCATGCATGTTACTGTCCATTATGATGCCATTTTCATGGTTGAAAGAGTGCTATAAAATGTAAACCACTGGTACTTATCATATCATGGTGATTTCTCATTTTTGTTGCATTTGATGTGTGCATCATACGATTTGTCATTTTTACATGCTTATCTTGAGATACTTCAGTAAGGTTGTTTTGAACATGTGGTTATTCTATGTTTATTCATGCCCCTGGTTGAAATTATGGAGTTTTCTAGCATGTCCTTTTCTTGCTCTACTTTTGCTATAAATTATTCCTGGCAGATTGTTAACATGTTAATCAAAATCCATTCAGCGAGAGTAAGTGGTATGCCAAATCCGTTGATTGTCATCAATTTAAATTGGTGAAGGATGCGCATAACATAATTCTTATTCTTGCTTCATCCAAGTGATTGATTCATCCTTCCAGAGTCTCCTCACGATGAGTAAATTCTCAGTTCAAGGGCTTCATACTTTCCCAGAGTTCCAAGATCTCTCAATTATATCACCATGAAGATTTATCTAAATCATTGCAAGGATTCACCTTGTGTTTTCAACTTATCTTTCTTTATATAAACGTTTTATTATCGGAGTTCTTCATGGAGGCTCTACATGATGGTTCATCAAGGATTTAATTCCTTATCGAAGTGTTCATCGAGATTATTATAAGAGGAGCTCAAGTATTCTTCATCTTGCGTTCCAGAGTGCAATTCTTTCTACCTTATCTTTTGAGATGGTGTTATATCATTCTTGACAGTTTTCCTTCATGTTTCATGGGTGATAAGTTGTCAGGAATGAGATATTTAAACCCATCATTTTCTTCTTTGGATCTATCTTGGGTGATATTTCACCTAAAGCCTTCCCTAAGGAATGTTGCTCTTTGTGATGATTACCTAATCCAAGTTTTTCTTATCGCCTCGCTGGAAGAATCTTTCTATCTTTTATAGCTCTCCATCAAGTCTTTTTCACGTGAGTGGCAGATTGTCACCTCATAATTTTTAGATGTCTTCCATAATCCCACATCAAGCTTATCATTTCGTTGTTGATAATCCAACAACTCCGTTCTAGCATTTGTTGTAAGCGTGCTCTCACAAGATCTTGTTTCCCTCCGTTCATTCCATCCATTCTTTCTTTCTTCCGGAGGCATTGTGATGTTGCTCTCTACACTCATCATCTCGAATCGTGAGGATCATGTGCTTTTCGTGCTTATCCATTTAACCGGAGTGTCGTGTCCTCTTTTCAAGCTCTTTCATCTTATCAAGTTTCCTTCTCTTTTCTACCGCAGTGTTCTCAATTGTGTTCAACTCTATTGCGTTCTTTCTTTCAAATTTTCAACCTCTCAAGGTTCGTGGTTTCACTCATTTGTCAAAGAAGCAACTTTTTTTTACCTCTTCATCTTCCGTTTTTCCCTCCGGTGCCATCCTAGATCTCGGGACAAGATCCTCTTGTAGTGGTGGAGTGTTGTAACACCATGGATACAACTTCCCATATTTGTAACTCCTACTCTTGCCTTCTCCGGAGATGCGATATGATATTCCCTTCATGGTTGGGTTTTTGTCTTTGTTTTGCTTTTTGTTCATGTCTTCCATTTCATATCATGTCATCATGTGCATCGCATTTGCATTCGTGGTCATCTCATGCATCCGAGAAGTTTCCCCATTGTCTGTTTCGCAATCCAACACTCCCACATGCATCCGACGCACCCCTCTTGTCTCTTTTCGTGAGCGGGAGAAAAACCTTCTCGGAATGGGCCGAGATTTGTCAAGTGGCCTGGGTACACCACCGGTAGACCACCTTTCAAATTTCGTTCCATTTGGAGGCCATTTGATGCCCCAATGATTAACCGGGTAACCGCAAAAGCCTCTTTTGTGTTGCAGCCGAACACCCCTCGAAAGCAGCCCAATAATCCATCAATACCATATCCATGTTATCCATCATCGGATCATGATCGTGTGGGCAAAAACCGCACCTCATTTGGACACCCCTATCTCCTTCTACCTATAAATATGTGCCCATCCCCAAAATTTCACGGATGAAACCCTAGCAATCTTCCCCCACCGCCACCGGAGGTGTCTGGATTCCACTAGACCAAATATGTCACCTCCCGCAGCCTAGCAGATACCGACACATGGCCGCCGCCACCTCTCGCCGCCACGGACCGGCGAGCCCGAGGCGGGCCCGCCCGACCGATCGCGCCCGCACCCTCCCGCGTGTGCTCCGCCGCTGCACACTGCGCGACCTCGTCGGAGCTGCGCCGGACCGGACCTCCTTCTTGCTCTGCCGCCGCCATGGAAGCCGCCACTGCTGGAGCTCCCTCACCACCGCCCTGTCATGAGGTGCCGCCGGATCTGGCCGGAATGGGTCTGGAGCGACCAGATCCGGTCGTCCCCAGCGCCCCAAGACCTCCCCGCCGTTCTTGCATCCTCAGCGGCACCGCCATCGGCCGCCGCCGCCCCTGCCTCTCCGGTCCCGATCGGGATCGGGAGAAGGACGACTGGGCCTCCCGCCACCCTTGTGGGCCACAGCGCCCCCCTCCCCCCGGCCGAGCTCCAAGCCCACCTCCTCGCCGGCCTCTTTTCGTCCTGGGCCGAGCCCATGGGTGAGCCTCCCACTACTATCTTCCGCCCATGCAACTTTTAACTAAATCGTGCTCACCTGTTTTTTCCCCGAAGATGACTAAGTCTCTAAGTCCCTGTAATTTTGATGCCCTGTTCAACATCCTATATCTCCACGACCATAGCTCCGAATCATGCATATGATATGTCGAAATGTTCGTCTCGTTGTGCTCTTCATGTTCAAAGCACTTCCATGCAGGTTACTGTCCATTATGATGCCATTTTCATTGTTGCAAGAGTGCTATAAAATGTTAACTGCTGGTACTGATCGGATCATGTTGATTTGTCATTTTTGTTGCATTTGATATGTGCATCATATGATTTGTCATTATTACATGCTTATCTTGAGATACTTCAGTAAGGATGTTTTGAACATGTGGTTATTCTCTGTCCATTCATGCCCCTGGTTGAAATTGTGGAGTGCTCTAGGATGTCCTTTTCTTGCTCTACTTTTACTATAAATTACTCCTATTAGATTGTTAACATGTCAATCAAAATTGCCATGGTTGTTGCTAGTGACGTATGTACCCTATGTACTTGCTCTTGCCATGGTTAGCTTCATGAACATGTCTTCTTTCTATTGGTATGCTTATGTTCTCATTTAATGCCTTGTGGCGAGTGGTATGAGCTCCTAAATTTGCTATCATAAATCTGTTTATGCCATGCTTTGTTTACACAGTTGCCATGATATGCCTACATGGTTGCCATCATATCTTCTGTGCCTTTTTAGCTCATGTTCAGTAAGGGACTTTTGTTCTATGCATTTAGTAGAATCATGCCATGCCTTTGTTTTCTATGATATATTCTCGTAGCATGTTAGCCACCATATATGCTTAGTGCTTGCTGCAGGTCCACCTCACTACCTTCTCCTACCCATAAGCTTAAATAGTCTTGATCTTGCGGGTGTGAGATTGCTGAGTCCTCGTGACTCACGGATACTTCCAAATAGTTGCAGGTGATGAGGATACCAGTCCAGGTGATGCTACCAAACTCAATTGGGAGTTCGACGAGGATTTGGGTCGTTACTACATTTCTTTTCCTGATGATCAGTAGTGGAGCCCAGTTGGGACGATCGGGGATCTAGCATTTGGGGTGTATCTTCCTTTTTATTCGGATTTGACCGTAGTCAGTCTTTGAGTGTATTTGGATGAAGTATGAATTATTTATGTATTGCATGAAGTGATGATTGTAAGCCAACTCCTTATCCCTTTCTTATTCAGTACATGGTATTGTGTGAAGATTACCCCTCTTGCGACAAAACTACCATGCGGCTATGCCTCTAAGTCATGCCCCGACACGTGGGAGATACAGACGCATTGTGGGTGTTATAGGGACCCACTCTAGCAGGGCGTCGCGGCCACCCTCTGCCCACCCGCAACACAGCAGCTCCCGTGCTATGATGAGCGCGGCTCGCATGTTCGCCTGCTCCTGGCGAGTGTGTGGCGCCATTGCCACGGCATAGCTCGAGGACTGTGTGGTGGTGCGGTTATGGCATGGGGCGAGGGCGGCCGGCAGCGGCCCACGCCTCCCACGCCCAACGACACTTGGCGGGTGCGTGCCTCGAGAAGTGCAGAGTGGAGATCTTCTTGTGCGGACGGGACTGCTCGGGCTGGACGAACAACCCTGCTCAACGTGCGCCCTCGAAGCGTCAGCCATGAGCACCGCGGGGTGCAAGAGGATTGTCCAGAGGAAGAGAGGCTCCGACGCACCCCTGCCTGGCGTGCCAAATGTCGGATTTTGATTTCTCCAGACCCTTGAGAGGTTAGAACTCTATGGTGTGTGCGAAGAACTCAATCTCCCCAGTCTGCATAATCGCAAATCTCACAGCCTAGCTCAACCAACTCAAAGGAAAAGGAGACAAGGAAGTTTACCCAGGTTGGGGTCACCTTGCGGTGTAAAACCCTGCTCCTACTTTGTGGTGGATCTGCCTCGAGGGGCTGAGGATGAACTAGTACAGCGGGAGAAAAACATCAGGAGGAGGAGTGTTCTTGAGCTCAAGTGAGCTGGTCAGCTGGTCAGGGAGGAATCGATCTGATCCCCTCTACGATGGTGGTTAGGTCCTATTTATAGTGGCCTTGGTCCTCTTCCCAAATGAAGGTGGGAAGGGATCCCACAACGGCCAAATTCGAAGGGGGAGAACTAGTACATGCTATCCTGACAAAAGTAGTCTTTGCCTGCAAAACCCTCTGGTCATGATGCCGTGGTGGGCTCGACGATGACCTCTGTCCTGCCGTCCTGGCGGTCTTGGTCTTGTTGCACGTGAATGGAAACCTTTGGCTGATTCCTTGGGACTCTGCGTCTGCGGTTTCTTCATTAGCACCAAGGAGGAAACCGGTACACTATGCCCGCTAGCGCCCACCTGTCCTTGATCGTCATGGGTCACGTCATTCAAACCTCGGAAGGTGAGGCTTGCATAGAAATCTCCGCTCCTTGGGAGGCAGCCTTAGGTGGCCGCTCCTTCTGGAGGTATTGGTGTCGTCCACCTCGCGAGGCTTGGTCCCTCGCGAGGTTCTTGTGTTATTGATGCTAAAGCTGGGCCGTACCAGGGCGACGGTGAGCCATGCCGTCGGCCACCGGCAGGCAAGTCTAGGTACCCCCATTCCCAGAACGCCGATAGTAGCTCCTAGGCCCAAGGCATGCTCGGACTTGGCTTCGAGGCTAAGCCAAAGGGCAAGTGCGGAGCACCACGGGCCCTAATCGCCTACGTCCTTGGTCGACGCGTGGCGATTGATGTGACGTGGGCATCTCTGCTTCCCCACACAGCCTAGATATTCGTTTGACTTGATGAGACTCTGCTGTATGCAGAGAAAAACCATTGTTGTGTGGGATCGTGGAGGCTGGCGGTTAGACTCCCTTCGGCTATAAATGAGGGGAGGGGCGGACCTCCCCTTCCTCATCTCCGTCTTCTCGCCGCCCGCTCCTTCTTCTTCTTTCTTGTCTTGCCGTCTTGCCATAGCACACATGGCACTGATCAAGAGGTACTTCATGGCGGAAAAGGGAAAGGCCCCTCGGGAGGAGCCTGAACCACTTCTGCCGAAGTAGAGGTTTAGCCGTGCTCGCTATGCTGGCGCAGGACAGGAGGTGATGTGACCTTGGTATGAGCGACCTCCGCCTGGCTTCCCTCTTCTCCTATACGCCCGTGCGCAGGGCGACACCGCCCAACGTCGCGCGGTTTGGGGTCGTGGTGGACATGCCAAAGTCATGCGGCCAGCTGGCCCATGAACTCATGCCGAGGGTAGCTCGCGCGAGTTCGTGGTACGGGCCGCAATGCCGCCATGCACGCGGATTAGGTTCCCGAGGTCCTTCACCGAGAATATGCCTCCGAGGGGGCCGCTTGAGCTGTGGCTGCAGCACACTAGGTGCTGTAGCCTGGCCACGGGGGTGGAGGTCGAGGTCGTCCCCCCGGGTGGCATCTTCATGACTCGCGGACGCGGTAAGGTCGCTCATGCCTGTCGCCTCGAAGGGGCCCTCTCCATCCACTATGACTATGATGGCGCCTCTAGATTGTTCTTCAAGGTCTTCAACGAGGAGGGCCGATGGCTGGAGTGCTACCCCGGGGAAAGCAGCCCGCGTGGCGCGGCCACCGACAGCTCCTCCACCAGCAGCGATGACTCCTGGGAATCCACCGACTGTCCCGAGCCCAGTGATTCTTCGGAGTCCAGCGATGACAACTACGTGCTGCTGAGCTCTAGCCGTGCCAGGAGCGCGGCAGCTGCGTCTGCTCGGTGTCGCTGGTGATACCCAGCGGTCGGGTCCTTCAAGATTTTCTTCTTTTGTTTCCCTGCACGGAATGTGACAAGCCCCATGGGGGTATGTAGAAAACTATAAAGCTTTTTGTTTTAATGTTATCCTCCTTAGAATTGCATTGAAATTATGTATCCCACTCCGGCATGGTTCCCCCTTTTTGTTCTCATGGCAGCTTAGTGCTCTACGCCGACAGGACCCGGTCCCTAGGCAGGCTTCAGCCGTTGCTGGTATGGCAGATCACGATGCCTTAGTCAAGGCAAGGAGGTGAGCAGCCCAAGGTCCGGTGAGAGCTCTTGTGGCCTGATGCTCAAGAGGTCCCCTTTGGCATGCAAGCAGCTACCCAAAGGCTGAAAAGGAAAGCGACATTACCTAAGCGAGGCTGCGAGGGTCGATGGACTGGGTCATGAGGTTGATGCTGATGTGTACGGGTAACTTATCTTAGTTAGCCTGCGGTGATTCCCTTGCGCAGCACCTGGTCGCGCCTTAGAGGTGACACTCCTAGGTAGGGATCACGCCGGCCTCCCCCTTTTCCTCGCTTATCTAGGTGCTCTACTTCCTAGGGTCCCTGCCCTCGAGCGAGGCTCAACCGCAACTGGTATGCCAGGTCGCGATGCCGTGGTCAAGGCCAGGGGGTAGGACTGGAGAGCCAGTAGGGACTCTTGAGGTGCAGTGCTCAGGAGCACGTGCAAGTAAATTGCATGAAAAATGGGCGGCCAGTAGGGTCGTCTATAGTTAAGCTCCGGGGCTTCCTATGAGTTAGTCCAAGGAGAAGAACACGATGCATGACCACACTTGCTGTCCTGCCGCTAGTCATTCCGTAAGAAGATGAAGGCACTAAGGACCAAGTGAGGTGGCGTGCGCAGGGCCGGCCGCAAGCCTGAGCTCGATCACTCAGATTTATCAGCGTTGTAGGGACGCACCCAAGCACAAGCGTTGGGGCAGTATGTGTAGCCCCCATTGCAGGATGAGGAAGAGGCAGGTCAGCAGCATGGGGAGGCCGCGAAGGGTAAAAGAGGGACATGCAAGCAGGTGACATGCAAGCCAATTCTTATAAATGCAAGAAGGATACATGCCGCAAGGATGGACCCACGCGGCTTGGGGATAATGAAGCCCGAGGGGCGCCCCCAACTAAACGAACTAAGAATGTCACCTGGCATCATTGCTAAAGAGATGATGGAGTAGTTGAAGATACGTGCTGCAGAAGTCGCTCCTCACGAGCCACCAGCTCCCGAACCTCGGGAGGCTCTGGAGGCCCAGAGGGCTCACAAGGATCCATCGCCACCTCCGCCACGATCCCCTGGTGCCAAGCCCGACGAGCTTCCACGATGCTCCGCATGTGGCGATGATGCACGACAGCCCTGCTCAACAAGACGAAAGGCATGCGAACATAGCTTTGAGAGGGACCTCGCATCGGCCAAAGCGGGACAGCCAGAAAAGCTCCTGAGACATGGCCCTATTCATCCTGGGGATGTTGACGCAGACGCGCAGCTCACTGGCCTCGCTGGGGGAGGGAGCGGCGCCGGGTGGTGGGCGACGGTCGCCCCACGTAGCTCTTACCTCCTGAAGCTCCTCGATTGCTTTGGTGATGAACTCCTGAGGGCCTCACACCCTGCTGTTTCTTCATGGGAGCACACGTTGAAGCACGCCTCCACATGGTGCCCGAGTGACTCCCTTATGACGTTGGCTAGGTCAGCGGCCCTCCAAGGAGAGCCCCCAAGCCCAGCCTGAGGGGGCACTTGGCGCGTGAGGGAGTCCTGGATTGGGGGGTCTCCGGACAGTCGGATTATATCCTTTGGCCGGACTACTGGACTATGAAGATACAAGATTGAAGACTTCGTCTCGTGTCCGGATGGGACTCTACTTGGCGTGGAAGGCAAGCTAGGCAATACGGATATGCATACCTCCTCCTTTGTAACTGACCTTGTGTATCCCTAGCCCTCTCCGGTATCTATATAAACTAGAGGGTTTTAGTCCGTAGGACAACACACAATCATACCATAGGCTAGCTTCTAGGGTTTAGCCTCTCTGATCTCGTGGTAGATCTACTCTTGTACTACCCATATCATCAATATTAATCAAGCAGGACGTAGGGTTTTACCTCCATCAAGAGGGACCGAACCTGGGTAAAACTTCGTGTCCCCTGCCTCCTGTGACCATCCGCCTAGACGCACAGTTTGGGACCCCCTACCCGAGATCCGCCGGTTTTGACACTGACATTGGTGCTTTCATTGAGAGCTCCTCTATGCCGTCGCCAAAAGGAAGGATGTGTCGTCTCGTCTTTAAAGACGACACTACCGTCGGGGGAACTTTGGCTGTCGGCCAAACTCTCCGGCTAGGCGGTTTCATCATGACCGCCTGTTCGGCCGCCGCGCCGACGATGACTTCTCAGGTCATCGAAAACAGCCTCCATGTCAAATCGGCACTCGCCGAACAGACGGATCCAATGGAGCTCGCCTCCTTAAACGAGCTCTTGGATCGCATCACCGCCTTGGGAGTTGCTATGGACTATGATCGGATTGGGCTTAAACCCGATCAAAGGGAGATTAACTCTCCACCAGTCACCCATCATATTGCAGTCATGGAGGAACAATGCCAGGATTCTCGAGCTCTTTGAGCCGGATGCCCGTTCATGGGAGGACAACAGCCGATCCCTGAACCTAGAGTTAGGCAGTGGGCCAGGATTATCGGGTCACATCCCGGAACCGGAACTTCCAAAATTGGAAATTCCTCGGCCCCTGGATCCCAGATCAAGTGAGGGTTCGGATTCAATTCCACCCACCCACCCAAACATAAGCGATGTTTCCCACATCAGGTAAGAGCCCCAGGAAACAGTACATCACTATTGGGCCACATTCCTCCTTGCGATGAACAAGGTTAAGGACTGTCGCGAGGAAGACACAATCCTATTTTTCTGCAATAATTGCAAGGACAAGGGAATCCTTAATGCCATAAATCGCCGTGAGATAACATGCTTCGCTGACTTGGCGTCCATAGTACGAAAGTAGTATGCGATGGAAAGTGCCTGGAAAACCGAAATAAACTTTTGGGATAATCCGGCCCTGAATACAAACCCAGTTCGAAATAAAAGGGTGCATTATCACAATAGACCCGGGTCAACCACCAAAAAGGAAAAACCCTCTACAGGGTATGGAACCGTACTGGAGGGATGGCTCAACGGACCCTGCAAAATTCATAGTACAACGGATACAATACCAACGCACAACCTCAGAGCATGTTGGATACTCCGGCAGGTGGCCAAAAGTGGTGAGGATCTTCTTCTCCCAAATACCACAGAGCACCATCCCGTGGATAACAATACGGTCTTAACGGTCTTCGAGACCTTCGCGTCAAATAATAGGCGCAAGCGAACAATCCGCAGCATGGCCGAAATCTGCCACATAGCAGCAATAAATCCATGGAGTGACACGGCTATTACCTTCAATGCCAGTGACGAACCTAAATTCCGAACGGCCTGAGCACCAGCCGCACTGGTCCTCAGTCTAATCGTGGATGGCTTTCGACTCACCAAAGTACTCATGGACGGCGGCAACGGATTAAACCTCATCTATGAGAAAACTCTTCAAAAGATGGAAATAGACTGGAACTGCATTGAGCAAAGTAGCACAACCTTTAGAGGAATCATCCCCAGTCGGGAAGCACGCTGTGCTGGGAAAATCACACTAGATGTGCTATTCGGCACGCCAGATAATTACAGGTCCGAAGAAATTACATTCCAAGTGGCCCCGTTCAGCAGTGGTTATCACGCTCTTTTAGGACGGGAGGCGTTCACAATCTTCCAAGTCGTAACCCATTACGGGTACATAAGCTCAAAATGCCCAGGCCCAAGGAAATCATCACTCTCACTAGTGATCCGGACATAGCGCTCCACGCCGAAAACAAAACAGCCGCACTGGCCCTTGAGGCATTAACCGAAGCCCTCTCGGCCAAGGAATTAACCATGCTACGCTCCATAGTGGACAGGGATGACGTGATACTCGACAAGAGATCCAAGTCCACCTCTTTTAAACCAGCGGATGAAATAGTCAAATTCCAAGTCCACCCAATGGACCCTACAAAAACAGCCTCCATCGGGGCATAGTTAAACCCCGCTGTGGATGCCGCACTACGAGAGTTCCTGCGCGAGAACTGGGACATATTTTCCTGGCATCCCTCAGACATGCCAGGAATCCCACGCAGGCTGGCCGAGCATAGCCTTAATATCCTAAAGGGATTCAAGCCGGTCAAGCAAGCTCTTCGGCATTTCTCCGAACCTAAGAGACAGGCCATGGGAGAGGAACTAGCCAAGTTATTGGAGGCCGGATTCATCAGAGAAATAAAACACTCAGACTGGCTAGCAAACCTGGTGATGGTACCAAAGAAGGACAAATCCTGGCGCCTTTGTCTCGATTTCAAAGACCTCAATAAAGCTTTCCCAAAGGATCCCTTCCCCCTCCGACGCATCGATTAAATCATTGATGCTACCGCAGGACACGAGTCATTGTGTTTCCTCGATGCATACTCCAGTTACCACCAAATCAAGATGGCAGAGTCTGACCAAGCCGCAACGGCATTCATCACACCATACGGCCCCTTCTGTTTTAACACAATGCCTTTTGGGCTCAAAAACGCCGGCGCAACATATCAGCGCATGATACAGACATGTCTGGAGAAACAAATCGGCAAAACAGTAGAGGCATATGTAAACGATGTGGTCGTCAAAACCAAACACATCGACTCTTTGATAGACGACTCGAGGCTCACATTCGACAACCTCCGAACATAT
This sequence comes from Triticum aestivum, assembly GCF_018294505.1. Classification (NCBI taxonomy): domain Eukaryota; kingdom Viridiplantae; phylum Streptophyta; class Magnoliopsida; order Poales; family Poaceae; genus Triticum; species Triticum aestivum. The sequence continues at coordinate 344,487,823 of NC_057809.1, read as the reverse complement.
GACATCAAGCTCAATCCGGAAAAATGAGTTTTCGGCGTACCAGCCGGAAAGCTCCTAGGTTTCATTGTCTCCAGTAGAGGTATTGTAGCTAATCCGACCAAAATCCGTGCTTTGTCACAGTTGGCTACCCCAACAGACCTCAAACAAATCCAGAAGTTAACTGGATGCATGACGGCCCTAAGCCGCTTTGTCTCCCGCTTAGGAGAAAAGGCTTTACCCCTTTATCGCCTCCTTCGGCACACCGAACACTTCAAGTGGACGGACGCGGCCACAGCCGGATTGGAAGAAATAAAGGCCATTTTGGCAACCAACCCGATCCTGGCTGCGCCCAAACATCGGCGAACCAATGTTGTTGTACATTGCGGCAACTCATCAAGTTGTCAGCAAAGTGCTCGTCGTCGAACGAGAAGCAGACGGACACAAATTCCCCCTTCAAAAGCCGGTATACTATGTATCCACTGTCCTCACTCCATTCAAATCACGGTACCCACATTATCAAAAGATAACCTATCCGGTATTCATGGCATCCCGGAAGCTGCGATACTACTTTCAAGAGTGTTTGATTACAGTAGCCTCGGAAGTGCCACATAATGATATTATAAACAACCGCAACGCTACGTGCCGGACTGCCAAATGGGCCATTGAGCTCCTCCCGTTCGACATAACATACAAACCTCGACGAGCCATCAAGTCACAAGTATTGGCCAACTTCATCGCCGAATGGACGGTGGCCTACCTCCCTAAAGAGTACGGCGCATACTCCAATTGGATCATGCACTTCGACGGTTCTAAAATGCTAGCTGGTCTAGGGGCTGGCGTCGTCCTGACGTCCCCAATCGGAGATACCGTTCAGTACGTGCTACAAATATTGTATACAGACTCCAACAATGCAGCCGAATACGAAGCTCTGTTGCATGGTCTTTGGATGGCAGTCTCCATGGGCATTCAACATTTGGAGGTGCGTGGGGATTCAAACCTTGCAATATCCCAAATAAATGGAGACTTTGATGCCAAGGATCCGAAAATGGTGGCCTATCGAAACGCCGTCCTAAAAATGTCAGCTCGGTTCGAGGGGCTCGAATTTCACCATGTGGCTCGGGAAAACAATCAGGCGGCAGATATCCTCGCCCGCATCGGCGCAAAACGCGATGCAGTCCCCCCCAACATATTTTTGGAAATGTTGTTTAAACCATCCGTAGTATGGGAAGGGGACACCGGTAACAACAGTCCGGACCTGGCCAAAATACCCGATACCGAACTCTCTAACACAATCGGAGGCTTCGTCACCGAAATAACACCTTCAGCCCACGAAATAATGGCCATTATTGCCCCGTGGACTGAACCATTCCTGGCCTACCTAACTAGACAGGAACTTCCGGAGGACCAAAATGAGGCACGCTGCATAGTGCGGCGATCCAAGGCCTATAGGGTCCATGAGGGAGAATTGTACAAAAAAAGTACTACCGGAGTCCTTCAAAGGTGCATCTCTGAAGTGGAAGGGCAGAATCTTTTGGCAGAAATTCACGCCAGACTCGGCGGTCATCACGCTGCAGCCCAGGCTCTTGTAAGCAAGGCCTTCTGCACAGGATTTTGTTGGCCAACGACCCGAGCAGATGCACAGGACTTGGTCCAACATTGCGCCGGTTGCGAGCTCTTTGCAAATCAAAGCCACATGCCACCCACCGCTCTCCAAACAATCCCCATTGCATGGCCCTTTGCGGTCTGGGGGCTTGACATGGTTGGACCCCTTAAAGGGGGAACCCACAAGAAAAATACTTATTGGTCATGGTGGATAAATTCACCAAATGGATAGAGGCCAAACCTGTTAAAACAGCTGAATCCGGACCAGTGATAGACTTCATATCCGGGGTTGTACATCATTATGGCATCCCCCACAGCATCATCACTGATGATGGCACGAACTTCACGGCCGACGAGGTAAAACTCTGGTGCAGCAAAATGGGCATCAAGCTCGATTACGCTTCAGTCTATCACCCACAAACCAACGCTTTGGTCGAGCGAGCAAACGGTCTTATAATGAGCGGCATTAAACCCAGATTAGTACGCTCCTTAACGGAGTCTAACACGCACTGGGTAGAGGAGCTCGACTCCGTACTCTGGGGGCTGCGGACCATGCCGAATCGTAGTACCGGATATACACCCTTCTCTATGGTTTACGACGCATAGGCAGTCTTGACCTGTGACATAATTCATGACTCGCCTCGAGTGTGCATGTACAAAGAAAGAGAAGCCGAGCTCGATCGGCAGGACAGTCTAGACACCCTGGAAGAGGAGCGCGACGTAGCCATAGCCCGTTCCGCATTTTATCAGCAACAGGCTTGCAGATACCAAAGAAGAGAAGTACGGGCCAAAACTTATAACGTTGGCGAACTAGTTCTACATCTGCCGGATAAGAAAAAGAACAAGCTCGAGCCCAAATGGGAAGGTCCTTTCATTATTGACCAAAGTTCTGACCGGTGGAGCGTACTGACTGCGGGATGCATCGACTAGTTGACTCGAGCCGAACCCATGGAACGCGGCCAGGCTCCGAAGATTCTACGCCTAGCACCAGACTCTATGTTAGTCCCCTCCCTTTGTCCATTTTCTGCATATACATCATCTGTCTTGTTTCCCTTTCTTTCTTTCTTTTATTATTTCTCTAGTCCTTCAAGGGTGACCTTGTGCCTCGCTTGTACATTACAGATGCGCTAGCCGCACTCTTCATACCTGGGGGCTTCTTTAATAGAAGCTTAAATTATTTATCTGGGCCTCATGCCCAACACATGTGTTATACTTCCGCATGTACCTTTTTTCATCATTATATGCGTCGATATGACTTATGTTTTGGCCAAGCTGGGTTGCCTGGCTCTTGTATTTATGCCCTACGTTCCCGTTAATTCGGCTAGGGCATAAGGGGAGCACCTCTGTGATTGTTACTGCCGAGTCAGCCGGATGTGTACCTCAGACTGGGTGAAGCCGAAAGCTAGCATTCTTAAGGGAATATTCGGTCGGTGAACAAAAGATAATTTTTATTGTCCATATCTGCCCCTAGATGTTTTTCCTGCGTTTCCTATCGCAGTCCGGACATGCACTTTAGGGCATGCTTACCCAGGGAAAGGAACCCTTAACGGAACTATTCTCCCTGGAAGATGTTTCTTACTACCCATGTAATATAACATAACTAGTTGGGTACTTGTCTGATAAAGCACTAATGACCCATACGCCTGATCTCCACGCATACCCCGTTTTATATAACTGAGTGGATATTCATATTCACTCCGGACTATCGGGCCCGGAGGTTGAAGCGAAAAGGTCCACGACGACAAATGATCTACAATCCGGCTAGAAGGCATTATACATGTCACTTTAATTACATAGTCATGCAGACTGACTAAATTCCTCCTCTATACCATCCAACAGGCGGTCTAGCTTACAATCCTGTTGGGAATACTTTGTGGCTAATTGTACTTGCCCATAAACTAAGCTAACGGGGATCTCTTTTCCGTCGGGCCCCACAGGTCCGACCTCGGCCATGTGATTTGGGTCTGCCTTGGTATACCGCGTCTTCACCATGGCCCAGGCTTCTCTGGCACCCTGTCGGCAGGCTGATATCTTCCATAATCGGAAGTGCCGCTGAGCTCCCTTTAGCTTCTCCGCAAGCTCTGCAACGCCTTCTGGCAGGGAGACGGACGGCCACAAGGCCTGGGCAACACCCTGCATCACCTGTCGAACTTGTTCGTGCAGATGTGACAGCTCGGACAGAAGATCACCCGCAGACCCAGGCATTTCCTCCGCGGGACGACCTGTCAGCATACATACAGACATAACACTGTTAGTTAGCTTCTTCCCCGAACTCCTTTAAAAGGACTCATTCAAACACTTACTGAAAATTGTTAGATCTGCGGAGCCTCTTATCTCCTTCTCGGAGTCGGCAAGCTGGCTCCGAACGTCTTTTAGTTCCACGTTGAGCTTAATATTGGCGTCTTGTAGATTGTTTTTTCTCCCGCATAACCTGAGTCAACATGCGTTTGCCAGCCTCTAGCTGCCGCATAACATGCTGGTCCCCTGGATTTTCTCCTGATCCATCTGCAAAATCAATTGTTAGATCTGCAGACACGCCGCACACTATATGGTAACCATCATTCTTTAAAGTAAATGTTACCAGCGGGAGGCTTTTTCTGTTCCTGCAATGCGCCAAGAGCGGCCCGCAGTTGGGTCTTGCATTCCTCCAGCTCCCGGGACAGCCTAGTATTCTTCTCTGTTTCAAGTCTGCTAACTGTTTCAAGTCTCAGGGGCTACTGATACATATAAATCGCCAGATTTACTCACCCGTAGATCCTTTACATACTGATCCGTGGCTCTGGCTAGACCATCATGAGAAGCATGGAGGTACGCCTCTCCAGAATTGAAGGCGTCGAACGCCTTTGGTGAGAAACAAGCATCGTGGAGTACGGCTCGGCGGCGCCTATGATTCATGGCGCTTTCCACTTATGAGTTTGTAGCGGATAATCTATCCGCATCCTCTATAGTGGGATTATCCGGCGCCTGCCCCATATAGGCTTCCGCCTCCATGTCCGGTCCTGGCGCCTGACTGGTGGAAGCTTGATTGGCAGCATCGCCGGACATATTCCGGTGAGCATTTTTTCTGTTAAAGAAACGCGGGCATCATTACATTTTGAGAAAGACGACAACCACGGAGCAGGTTTTTCCTATACCTTTGCGCCAGCATCTCCGTCCTGACCGCCTTCCTTTTTGGCCTACCCGGCCTCGATGCCTCTTGTTGGCGAGCTGCTGCGGGTTCGGCAGGGCATCCCGAATGCCTTCCCTGTAAAAAATGCCATGTGTATATGGTGGGTGAAGTGCCTAAAAGGGGATCCTAGTTTTAGAGTTGGGACTTTTTGATTTTTCTTACCTGTGATGCAAGGAGCAGTCCGGGATAGTCGGCCGTAATGGCCACTAGGGCATCATTGCAGCTTAACTGATAGAACTGCCGGTCTATCAGTTCCACGGAGGTAACCGGATCTTCTTGAAGTCTGGAGTCAAGGGCCCGTCCAGGGTCCTCTGGTTGTGGAGAAGGGCTGCTGACCTCCTTTATGCCTTTTCGCAGTTCCTGCCACAAAGTGGCAAGGTGAATACTTACGACTAAGAATGCGGGAAAAATGGGGGCAGGGAGATATAACTTACCCAGCTTGGAGGATTGTACATGGAGAATCCATCCCGTGGCTTGATGCGGGTGAACTCCTCTTCCTCACCCTTGAACAGTTCTGACAGAATTTTCGCTAGAGCGGCAACATTGTCCGGACCCTTACGCCTGCAGCGGGTGGCGTCATCCACCCCGTTATAACACCATAAGGGGTGCCCATGATATTGAAGTGGCTGCACTCCCGGCACTATGCAAATCGACATAACTTCGATTATTGTCAATCCTGATCGAGCCAGTGCTTTGATCCAGTTCATCAGATAGAGGACTTCTCCGTTGTCTTCCGCCTGGGGGCTCCGTGGGCGCCAACTTCGGCGCTTCTTTAGAGGAGCATTGTTGAACTCAGGAAGACCCTGCCGAACAGGGTCCGGAAGGGGGACGTCCTCCATATAAAACCATTCTGAAGGCCAGTCTTCGAACGGCTTCTTCGGGGTACCGTACAGGTATCCGGTATCAGCGATGCGCCATATTTCGGCTCCGCCCACTTGATAAAGTGTTTCCCTCTATGTGTGAGGGACAAGGCAGAATAGTCTTTTCCATAGCTCGAAGTGAGCCTCGCAGCCCAGGAACAACTCGCAGAGAGCAACGTAGCCGGTGATATGTAGAATGGAGGAAGGGGTGAGATTGTGTAATTGGAGGCTGGAGAACTGCAGGAGCCCACGGAGGAACGGATGAATTGGAAATCCGAGTCCCCTTAGTAAATAAGGAACAAGGCAGACCAGTTCCCCCATGGAGGGACAAGGAAAGCTCTCCGCTTGCGCCCCGCCATTGTAGGTGGCAAGCCCGGCTCGAACGGGCACCATATACGCTGGAGGGAGAAATCCCTTAGTCTGTAGCTCGACTAATCGACTGTGCAGGACTGAACACCTCTCCCAATCACCTGGCTTAGGGCTACGGGGGCGGGAGGAGGAGCTGCGGAGGTCGGCCATGCTGGAATGGATCTTTTCGAAACGCGCTCTGATGAGGATGGTATGGATTGGATCTAAGAATTCCCATTCCTTGAATAGACAATTTATTTATTTGTCTAGGGGGTGAAGGTAAAAACGCCCTGGCTCCTCGTATTCATTCGACGCGTGGGAGAAAGCCCTTATTGGGCACAGAAGCCAAGAGGTTCAACATTTCTGGAGCTGGAAACTGCTTACGAACACTTGAAAGTTGGAGAAGAACCCGCCTTGCAATCCCGAAGACAACACTGCGTGTCGGACTCATCATCATTGAAGCCTGGTTCGGGGGCTATTGAGGGAGTCCTTGATTGGGGGGCCTCCGGACAGCCGGATTATATCCTTTGGCCGGACTGCTGGACGATGAAGATACAAGATTGAAGACTTCGTCTTGTGTCCGGATTGGACTCTACTTGGCGTGGAAGGCAAGCTAGGCAATACGGATATGCATATCTCCTCCTTTGTAACTAACCTTGTGTAACCCTAGCCCTCTCCAGTGTCTATATAAACCGGAGGGTTTTAGTCCATAGGACAACACACAATCATACCATAGGCTAGCTTCTAGGGTTTAGCCTCTCTGATCTCGTGGTAGATCTACTCTTGTACTACCCATATCATCAATATTAATCAAGCAGGACGTAGGGTTTTACCTCCATCAAGAGGGCCCGAACCTGGGTAAAACTTCATGTCCCCTGCCTCCTGTTACCATCCGCCTAGACACACAGTTCGGGCCCCCCTACCTGAGATCCACCGGTTTTGACACCGACAGCGCGCCTTCCTATGTGAGAGGGGAAGGCGCCCCATCAGTGGGTGTAGAGCTTGTGGAGGCACCTCCGGACGCCCCACTCTCTTGAGGTCCTTAGCAAAGAAGTTTCTTCTTCTTCTTGGGGACCGCCTAAGGAGGGTAGGCAGCACCCTCATTGTCTGCATCCTTGACTACCATGGTCGAGACAGCACACCGTGTCCTTCTCTTTGCAGGCGACCGTGATAATGTCACGGATCCCTGGCATCTTGAGGACGTTGTATCCATGGTGGGTGACTGTCGGATTCGGGGTTCCGCACACCCTTGAGAGGTTCAAACTCTAGGGTGTGTGCGAAGAACTCCCTCTTCCCAGTATGCCTGCTCAATGATCCCACAGCCTAGCTCGACGTACCCAAGGGACAAGGAACACAACAGCTTATCCTGGTTCGGCCACCTTGCGGTGTAATACCCTATTCCAACTTTGTGGTGGATTGCCTTGAGGAGTTGAGGATGAACTAATAAAGTCGATGAACAACCTCAGGAGGTGAGTAGTTCTTGAGCTAGTGAAGTGGTCAGTCTGTAATGGATCTGATCCCCCTCTATGGTGGTGGCTAGGTCCTATTTATAGTGGCCTTGGTCCTCTTCCCAAAGGTAGGCGGGAAGGGATCCCACAATGGCCAAATTTGAAGGTAGACAACTAGTACAAGCAATGCTGACAAAAGTAGTCTTCGCCTGCAAAAGGCTCTGGTGGTGACGCTGCGGCAGGCTCCGCGATGACCTCCATCATGTCGTCCTGGCCATCTTGGTCTTGTTGCACCGATATGAAAAGCTTTGCTGGATTCCTCGGGACTCCATTGCTGCGCTTGCCTCCTTGGCACCAAATAGGAAAATCGTACACTGTGCCCGCTAGCGCCCGCCTGGCCTTGGTCGTCATGGCTCACGTCATGTGAACCTCGCAAGGTGCATCTTGCCTTGATTCGGGAGCCAGCCTGGTGAGGTCACACACGGGGAGGGCTTGGTGTCGTCCGCCTGGCAAGGTTTGGCCCCTCGCGAGGGTCATGGGTTGTTGTTGCAGAAGCAGGGGCCGTTGATGGAGCCACGCCGTGGGACGTAGGCAGGCAAGTCTGGGCACCCCCATTCCCAGGACGTCGACAGTAGCCCCCGGGCCCAAGGCACGCTCGAACATGGCTTCGATGCGAAGCCAAAGGGCAAGAGCGGGGCACCACGGGCCCCAACCGCCTGCGGCCTTGGTCGACACGTTGCAATAGATGGGAAGTGGGCGCCTCTGCTTCCCCCTGCTGCCTCGGCAACCATTCATGGCTGACAAAATGGCTGGCGCCCGCTACAGAGCTTTCATTGACTTCCCTTCATCTTGCTCTAGATCCCCTTTCTCCTTCTCGCCCTGAAAGCCCCAGATCCACCAAAACCCTCCCCAGCCACCGACAAGGCGAAGGCCGCGCGCTCACCTTCCTGGTTTCAGCCTTCCCTGAGCACGCCTACAGTCACGGAGATGAACCATGCTACCCCGCTCCTAGTGACGGGGGATAGCAGCAACGAGGGGGGAGACACAGCGCTCTGGGCCGGCTCCGCTAAGCCGGAAACCTTGGGCGGTACCTTCTATCACTTCTTCTTGCACAACGTCTTCGCGGGGCTGGTCCCCCCTTTCCCCGGCTTCTTCTATGTCGTCCTTCACCATTACAACTCCACGTCCTTCATCTTCATCCCAACTCTGTCCTCCTTCTGTCGATCTTTTCCTTTTACTATGAGGCATTCATGAGGGTGATGTCGTCTGTGGCGCTGCTCTGCTATTTCTTTTACCTGCTGGTCAAGGAAGGCCCGTGCTCAGGATGTGCCAAATTCGTTGCAGCCAACCGCAGCAATGCGATATCGTGACCCGGGAAGAAGGTAGAAGACTTCAGGAACAAGTGGCTTCTCATGGATGCCTCGCACTCTTACCCTGGGCTGGTTCTGCTGACTGGGATGCCAGCACCTCACAAGGGATGGAATCATGAGAAGCTCGCCGATCCCTGGGTGGAGCAGTTGATGGAGAAGATGGTGTCTGACCTAAAGCCGGATGACCCAAAGGCAGAGACGCTGACAGGGGCCATGATCGTCAAGGAATTCCTGATGCAGCGCCTGGCTCTGCTCCAGGCACGCTCGCGCCCCTTGTGGACGCTCGCGGGCGTTGGAGGCGTACTCCGCCTGCGATCGGATGACCTGCCCGAAGAGGAGCTGAACAAGGTCATGTGCTTCCTAGTTAGGAAGGACCAGATTTGCCCACTAGGTACCCATCTGTCGCTATACCGCCGTCTAGATGGGGAAAAGATCGTTGCCGCCATGCATGCCTTCAACGAGCGTAGGCTCATCCCACTGGTGCCTACTGGGCCCCTAGTCCCCCGGTGATGTTGTCCTCCGGCTAATCTGACCAAGAGGAGAGGTCAGACTCAGAGGCGACCCAGGAGGGGGCGGGGGAGACTTCACCTCCACGCCGGAATGATCTCCTCCGCACGCTCCCTGATGACAATGACACCAACAAGCACCTGGTGAGGGAGTCACTGTGCTCCGCCGGGTCACCATGACGTCCCAGGGCACTCCTCCGAAGAAGTTGAAGCAGGGGGTACTGAAGAAGACGAAGTCGACACTGATCCCACGAGGCTGGTGGCTGCGTTCGCCACCAGCGATGGGGGATAGCGAGGGTAGCTGTCGCCTGCCGGTGCTGTCTGAGAGACGCGGGCAGCGAGAGTAGCCCGGGGCTCAGCATGAGCTCGACGAGCGTCAGCCGTCAAAGCGGTGGAGCGGCGGCAAATTGACTGGCAGAAGAGAGGCTCTGATGGACCCCTACCTGATGCGCCAAATGTCGGATTTTGGGTTCCGCAGACCCTTGAGAGGTTGGAACTCTAGGGTGCATGTGAAGGACTCAACCTCCCTAGTCTGCCTACTCGCCAATCTCACAGCCTAGCTCGACGAACTCAAAGGAAAAGGGGACACAACAGTTTACCCAGGTTCGGGCCACCTTGCGGTGTAAAACCCTACTCCTGCTTTGTGGTGGATTGTCCTCGCGGGGATGAAGATGAACTAGTACAGTGGGAGAACAACCTCAGGAGGAAGAGTGTTCTTGAGCTCAAGTGGGTTGGTGAGCTGGTCAGGGTGGAATGGACCCTATCCCCTGTACGGTGGTGGCTAGGTCCTATTAATAGTGGCCTTGGTCCTCTTCGCAAATGAAGGCGGGAAGGGATCCTACAACGAAAAAATTCCAAGGGAGGCATCTAGTACATGCTATCCCGACAAAAGTAGTCTTCGCCTGCAAAAGCCTCTGGTCGTGACGTCGTGGTGGGCTCGATGATGACCTCCGTCCTGCAGTCCTAGTGGTCTTGGTTTTGTTGTAAGGGAATGGAAACCTTTGGTTGATTCCTCGGGACTCCGCGTCTGCGCTTGCCTCATTAGCACCAAAGAGGAAGCTGGTACATTGCGCCCGCTGGCGCCCGCCTGGCCTTGGTCATCAGGGCACACATCATCCAAACATCGCGAGGTGAGGCTTGCATAGAAATCTCTACTCCTCGGGAGCCATCCTGAGGTGGCCGCTCCTTGTGGAGGTCTTGGTGTTGTCTGCTGAGGGGGTCCTGGATTATGGGGTCCTCGAGCATCGGGTCTATGTGACATGGGCCAGACTAATTGGCCGTGAATATACAAGATAGAAGACATCCTCCCATGTCCGTATGGGACTCTCCTTTGCATGGAAGGCAAGCTTGGAGTTCGGATATGAAGATTCCTTCCCCCGTAAACCGACTTTGTACAACCCGAGGCCCCTCCGGTGTCTATATAAACCGGAGGGTTTAGTCTGTAGAGAAGATCACAATCATACAAGCTAGACATCTAGGGTTTAGCCATTACGATCTCGTGGTAGATCTACTCTTGTAATCATCATATTCATCAAGATCAATCAAGCAGGAAGTAGGGTATTACCTCCATCAACTAGGCTCAAACCTGGGTAACATCGTATTCCCTGTCTCCTGTTACCATCGACCCTAGACGCACAGTTCGGGACCCCCTACCCGAGACCCGCCGGTTTTGACACCGACATTGGTGCTTTCATTCAGAGTTCTGATGTGTAGTCATGAGAAGGTTCGATGGTTCCATTAGTCATCTACAACAATGCCGCCCTGGGGTAGGTTTTTCTCCCTGGCCAGATCTTCGTATTCGGCAGCTTCGCACTGCCGCCCAACTCGCTTGGCCATCTAGAGCAGATCGACTGATACGCCCCAGGTCACCAGATTAGTTTTGGAAATCTGGACTATGTCGCTGATATCCGAGGAGAATTGATCTTCCCAGGGTTCAAGACCCCAACCTCCGCTCTGGCCTTAGGTCCGGAGCACATCACTAGGTCCGAAGACGGGATTCCTGAGCCCGCCGGACTATCTGTGGCTACTAATCCTAGTACGGGAGTGCCGGAGGAAGCAGTGTCGCTGGCAACCATCATGAAGCCGGACTCCTCTCTGGACACTGGCTCCGAACCCTTGGAGTCAGCATCGTGTGAGCTCGGCCAAGGAGTTTCCTTCCCGCCGTACTCCACTAACTCTCTTCTCCCCGACCATACCTCGCCTTTAAGAGAGGCTCTGGACTTGATTCGATCCCTCGTCATTACAGAGGAGCAACGTACGAACAACGCCCATCCCGAACTAGGGGCTGAGAGCAGGGAAGTTTATGTCCCACCCACCACCCACTTCATAGCCACTGTCGAGGACTTAACTGACATGCTCTATTACGGCTCCGAAGACATCGATGGTATGGACGATGATGCCCGAGAAGGGCAGGCCCAAAGCCCGCCGTTTACCAGAAGCTGGACGGACACCTGTTCATATGACGTGCACATGGTGGATACACCAAAAGAGGGTAACGACGATAACGATAAAGGTCCTGTCGAGGATAAACCTCCTAAGATACAGCCAAAGCACTGACATCAGCGACGCCGCTCTAAATCACGCCGTGAAAAAGGCAGCGATACCGGCACAAGAGATGACAATACTCCGGACGATGCCAAAGACCAAGAAGACCCCGTCGAGCCAACCCCCGAGAAGGAAGATAGGGAAGATGGGCAAGTTAAGCCTGATGAACATGCCGTAAACGAAGACTCGGAGGACAGTAATTATCTTCCACTCTCGAAGGATGAGGAGATCCTCAGCGACGAAGACTTTATCGTGCCTGAGGAACCTCTCGAGCACGTGCACTTTAAGCGTCGGCTGATTGCCATAGCAAGGAGCCTAAAAAAGAAGCAGCAGCAGCTTCAAGCTGATCAAGACCTACTCAACGATAGGTGGGCTAATGTCCTGGCAACCGAGGAATACGGCCTCGAGCGCACAACCAAAAGTTACCCAAAGCGTAAACTACTACCTCAATTCGACGACGAGGCACTTGGGCCCGTATCGTCAACGTGGCTGACCGACCACCACGTGGCCGGGACAAAATGGCAACTCAAGCCGAACACCACCCTATACTACCTTGCCGTAAAGGTAGGGACACAAGACCTCGGGGATATACATATGACCTGTGGAAGAACCTGCAGAAGAGAGCAGGTCAGACCAGATCGATCTACGGATCATGAGGGCGTGCCCCGACGTGCGACAATGGCTACCTAGCTGGATGTTATAAGCATAACCACGTCAGGGCCGCAAACTGCAGACGGACTCCATCCAAGCTACATCGCGACTTGGCCCGATATAGAGGTGTCGCACACCCACTCTGCTTCACTGATGAAGTAAAGGAGCACAAATTCTCAGAAGGGTTTAAACCCGTGAATATCGAATCATATGATGGAACAACCGATCCCGTGGAATGGATTGAGGACTTTCTTCTCCATATTCATATGGCCCGTAGTGATGACCTTCATGCCATCAAATACCTCCAGCTAAAATTTAGGAGACCAGATCGGCATTGGTTGAAGAGCCTGGCTGAAAACTCCATTGCCAGCTGGGAGGACTTGGAAGATGCCTTCTGCGACAACTTCCAAGGTACATACGTCCGACCTCCGGATGCTGATGACATAAGTCACATAGTTCAACAGCCCGGAGAGTCAGCCTGGAAATTCTGGAGTAGGTTCCTAACTAAAAAGAACCAGATCATCGACTCTCCGGATGTTGAAGCCCTAGCAGCCTTTTAGCACGGCATCCGCGACGAATGGCTCGCCGACACCTTGGCCAAGAAAAACCGAAGTCCAGGTGTAACACCCTCGATGCGGCTATATCTCCTACGTGTCGAAGCACGACTTAGAGGCATAACCGCATTGAAAGCAATGTCGCAAGTAAGGTAATCTTCACAACAACCCATGTAAATAGATAAAAAGGGGAAAAGGTACATAGTTGGTTACACTAGCCACATCACACAAATACATGAATAACATTACAATCATCAAATACACTCATGGTCCGACTACGGTACCAAAATAAAAGATCAACCCCCACATGTGACACGGTCCCCGATCGCCCCAACTGGGCACCACTACTAATCATCTAGGAAAGACACATAGTAATGGCGAGAGTCTTCATCGAACTCCCACTTGAGCTCAAGCACATCGTCTGGAGTGGTATCATTGGTCCCTGCATCTGGTTTGGAAGTAAACTGTGAGCCATGGGGACTCAGCAATCTCGCACCCTCGTGATCAAGACTATTTAAGCTTATAGGTAAGGCAAAGGTATGATGTGGAGCTGCAGCAAGAGACTAGCATATATGGTGGCTGACCTATTCGCAAAAGAGAGCGAGAAGAGAAGGCAAAGCACGGACGAACAACTAATGATCAAGAAGTGATCCTAGAACAACCTACGTCAAGCATTACTCCAACACCATGTTCACTTCCCGGACTCCGCCGAGAAGAGACCATCACGGTAACACGCGTGGTTGATTCATTTTAATTAAGTTAAGTTTCATGTTATCTACAACCGAACATTAACAAACTCCCATCTGCCCATAACCGCGGGCACGGCTTTCGAAAGTTCAAATCCCTGCAGGGGAGTCCCAACTTAGCCCATCACAAGCTCTCACGGTCAACGAAGGATATTCCTTCTCCCGAGACATTCCGATCAGACTCGGAATCCTGGTTTTACAAGACATCCTCGACAATGGTAAAACAAGTCCAGCAACACCGCCCGAATGTGCCGACAAATCCCGATAGGAGCTTCACATATCTCATTCTCAGGGCACACTCAGATGAGCGCTCCATACAACTTAAACCAAACCTCGAGTTTTTCCGAGGGGGCACTGCACAGGGCTCTAGTTTCGACCAACACTCAAGGGAGAACTGGCCCAGGGGGGTTTAAATAAAGATGACCCTTGGGCTCCGGAAACCCAAGGGAAAAAGAGGCTAGGTGGCAAATGGTAAAACCAAGGTTGGGCATTGCTAGAGGAGTTTTATTCAAGGCTAATTGTCAAGGGGTTCCCATTATAACCCAATCGCGTAAGGAACGCAAAATCCGGGAACATAACACCGACATGACAGAAACTAGGGCGGCAAGAGTGGAACAAAACACTAGGAAAAAGGCCAAGCTTTCCACCCTTTACCAAGTATATAGGTGCATTAACATAACAAATAATATGGTGATATCCCAATAATAAACAAAGTTCCAACAAGGAACGATCTCCAATCTTCACCTGCAACTAGCAACGCTATAAGAGGGGCTGAGCAAAGTGGTAACATAGCCAATCAACGGTTTGATAGGACATGGTGGGTTAGAGGTTTGACATGGCAACTTGGAAGGCATGATAAGCAAGTGGTAGGTATCGCAGCATAGGCATAGCAAAAGAGCGAGCATCTAGCAAGCAAAGATAGAAGTGATTTCGAGGGTATGATCATCTTGCCTGCAAAGTTGTCAGAGTTGACTTGATCCTCGTAAGCAAACTCAACGAGCTCCTCATTCACGAACTCGTCTCCTGGCTCTACCCAAACAAGAACAACAAGCAAACGGAACACAATCAACAACGTGCAATGCTCAAACAACATGATGCAAACATGGTATGCTATGCGGGATGCGATATGTGATGCAGATGCAAGATTTGACAAGGAATGATTGAACCTGGCCTCAACATGGAAATCCAAGAGTTCCACTAGAAAGGTGAGGTGATTACGGTTGAAATCGATATAAAGATCACCGGAATCGGATGCACGGTTTGGAAATGGCAAGCAAAACAAATATGGCACCGGTCTGCGATAATTAGCAAGTAGCCATCTAAATGCAACAAGATAAGTATGCTACAGCACCCAAACATAACAACAAAATACATGGCATGGATCCACTCATGAAGCTTGACAAAAGATGAACACTGAGCTACGGCTAATTCATCCATTAACAGGTTCAAACAAGCATGTCAAAAGAGCAAATGATAACAGGTTTCAGACTTTGTGAAATTAACACAAGACTGGAATTTAACATTAGGAAGCACACTTTAGAGCATGAAAACTACATGCTACAGGAATTTAACATGGCAAAGCAAGGCATGGCATGAAGCTACTCAAAGCACTTAAAAAAAGCACCTTAGTGACCTTGAGCCAAAAGGGATCAGAAAATACAATTGCAAGCATGTGAAATAGCAAAAACATAAACAGATCTCAGACTTGGAGAAAAACTGGAGCATGCAAATCAGTTAATGAGTAGGCATGTTTATGAGCTCGATGCACTCACTACATAGCATGGCATGACAAACTAAGCATACACCCATCAAGAATACATGGCATAGAAGCTAGACATGGCAAGAACAACAACATAGCATGCACAGATCAATAGCAACATCCTCGGCAAAATCGCTAACAAGTCAACAATCTGCCAGGATGCACGATATAGCAAAAGTAGTGCTCGATTGACTCAAGCTAGGTTGCTCCATAAATGCAAACAAAGACATGGATGGATAGAGCACCACAATGTTAACAAATCATCCTTACTGATCATCCTCAAAAGAGGCACGGATCACTAGGAAACAACATGAACATATGGCATATCAACAAAATCAGGACAAGGACTTAGTGAAATTCTAAGTCCCTGAAATCAGCATTACCGATTACATTACTTTGCAAGCTTGTGCTAGTCACCACGCATATCAAAAAAATACATGGTCAGCACCTCTGCAAAGATGTCATGGCATATAACAAAACTCATGTAGAGCTCAGGATCATATCATGCACACATTAATCATGGCAAAAATGACAAATATCTATTTGATGAAACAGATGTGGCAAATTTATCACATAGCCCTCTTCCAACAGCATTTCGGGCATCAAGATGAGCTCAAATGAAAATGATGCAATGAAATGAAATGATGTCCTCGTCCGGACGAACATTTTGATATGCTACACGCACAAATCGGAGCTACGGATACAGAGTTAGAGCATGCAAAATTTGCAAAAAGATTAGGGTTCGGGGATGAAAAGTCAACCGTCTGGAGTAGATCTCAGATCCAGCCCGCGGTTACTATAGCAGCACTGTTCATCTCGCACCGAGGTTGCTGGAAATGGCCGCGGTGGTGGCCGGAGTAGAGGTCAGAGGTCGCCCGATCCGGTGGGTAGAGGTCACCGGGGTGCGCCGGTGACGGAGAGGAGGACGGCGGAGGGTGGCGGGGCTGCTCAATGATGGCGAGAGGCGGCATCGAGCGATGGCGGCGGAGACGGCAAGGCGGTCGGGCGGCGCGGGCACCCAGGCGGCGGGGTGGAGCCAATGGGCTTCGGGGGCCCCGGCCGGGCCGAGCGGGCCGGCAGGACTGAGGCGGCGATTTGGGGCGGCTTGGCCACGTGGCGGCGGTGATGTCCGGCGCGGGCGGACGTTGTCCGGCCGCGCAGAGAGACCAGGGGGACAAGGTTAGGGTAGATTTAACCCGGAATTTCGGGGAAGTGTCTATATTTATAGGTAGGAGGAGCTAGGAGGCTCCAAATTGAGCACGGTTTTCGGCCACGCGATCATGATCGAACGATCAAGATGATGGAGAGGGTTTAGGTGGGTTTTGGGCCAAATTGGAAGGGTGTTGGGCTGCAACACAAACGAGGCCCTCTCGGTCCCTCGGTTAACCGTTGGAGTATCAAATGAAGTCCAAATGGTATGAAACATGACAGGCGGTCTACCGGTAGTAAACCAAGGCCGCTTGGCAAGTCTCGGTCCAATCCGGAAATGTTTAACCCCCACACACGAAAAGAGGTAGAAAGGGGCACCGGAGGAGATAGGAGCGCCGGAATGCAAAACGGACAACGGGGAAAAAGCTCGAATGCATGAGACGAAAACATATGCAAATGCAATGCACATGATGACATGATATGAGATGCATGACAAAGGCAACAACACACGGAGACAAAAACCCGACACTGAGGAAAATAAAATAACTTAGGCCGGAAACGGCAAGAGTTGGAGTACAGATAAGCTAAATTACATCCGGGGTGTTACACCATGGCAGCCCTTAGGGCCCTTATGACTCGCTTTTGCGTGGGCGAAGATAGCTGGCTAGCTAATCTTGATGTGTCACGTGTCATCATGGCACTCTCTCCCACCCACCCACCCCTAAACCCTAGCCCACCGGTGATCTCCACATTTCACCAATAACTTGGTGATCAGATCCATTCATCTTGTTCGGCGTTCCCATATCTCTCTTCTCATGTCTTCTATGATCGATCCTTCGTTTGGATCTACCCTTGGCTTGGATTTATCCAAGGGTAGAGTTTTTGCAGATGAGATCTACAAGGCTTCTGGTCTCACCGTTCATCCTATGCGAGATAGAGATGCTTTAACCTTGGTCGTCTCATTCAGCAGGCATGATTTCAGGCTCACCGAGGATTCTATGGCCGCAGCTCTTGAATTTGCGTTGGGAGGATCAACCATTGATCTATGGGTTTCATATATTGCGTTCAAGGTATTTAGCTTTAATGTCTCATGCAAGGATGTTGGTTTCTATATTGTTGATACTAGATGTTATTCCTGCCCTCAATTCAAATGTTACTTTCATTTGTTGGGTAATGGGGGACCGAATTGGTATCGTGAGTTTAAAAATTGGAAGAAAGAGTTTGATGCTGAATGGATTTTGGTTAGCCCCTCCAAGCACAGGGCAGCCTTAGGTCTCCTTGCAATGCATAATCCTCCTGCTAAGTCCGCCATTAAGTCTGGATCCTCTGTTCAAAAGAAATTATCTTTTGCTACGTTCCAAACTTATGATGCATGCAATGGGTATATATTTCATGTGTTTGCTGATTGCATTGCTACCGCTGAATGTGCTGGTTATGAGGTCCCTGATAGGGAACGTGTGGTCATTCATCCACCTCAACCTATTGATCTTAATTGGACTATAGCCTCGTCGCCGATCGTCTTTGGCATGGTGAGCACATCAGTTATCCAACATCGTACCGCCATGGGGGGTATTGCCTTAGATATTGCGCCGGCTAGTTCGGGCGGGAATTCGGGCTCTTCAAATCATCCTCACTTGGGCCCGAAAGGCCCATCTTCTGTGGTAACACTGCCAAGCTCCTCTCAAGCAGCAGCTTCTTTTGATGAAATGAATAATGATATGGTATATGAAATTGTAACGTGTGAGATACGTTTTAAGCAAGGGAATTTTTCCTCTGCGTGCATGTCAACTTTAAAGTGCTTGGTTTGTTCTAGGGTTGGTCATATGAGGCGTGATTGCACCCATTTTGCTCAGCATTTGGGTTTGGTTTGGAAACCAAAACACGCTGTCATTCCAGTTTCCGAGGTTCAAGCTACATGGGCTGGGAATATCTCTCCGATAGGATATGTACCAAACTTGGACTCCCCTGCTTTGATTGCACCGTCCACTTCGCCCAATTCCAACCATCTTGGCCCCTCGAATCCTCCGGGCTTCCCTCCGGCGACTCCATCTTCACCTCTAGAGCCATCATCGCCACTTCCTGAGATGGCCAAGTTCCCTCTGGATCCAGTGAAGTATGTCCCTGTTGGTCACCACATCGTTGATGCTGGAGATGCAAGATGGCCGCGCACCTATGTGACGCCGCACGTCCCCATTGTGCGCCGCCATGAAGATTACATGCTTGCTGAGGTGATGCCTGTGCCAGCTGCGAATGAGATTGGCACTACTCGCGAGGAAGTTGGTGACTGGCTGGATGCCCATGGTTACCAGGTTCGTTGTCAGTCGGGCAGTTGCCAAGGCAGCATGGGGAAGCGGAGACGCCCACGTCCCATCAATTGCCATGTGTCAACCGAGGCCGTGGGCTGTTGGGCCCAGCGGTGCTCCGCACTTGCCCCTTGGCTTCGCCTCGAAGCCAACTCAGAGCGCGCCTTGGGCCCGGGGCTACTATCGGCGTCCTGGGAACAGGGGTACCCAGACTTGCCTGCCTGCGGCCCACGGCGTGGCTCCACCAGCGGCCCCGTACAGTCCATCTTCACCAGCAAACACCAAAGACCCTCGCGAGGGGCCGAGCCTCACGAGGTGGATGACGCAAGACCTCCTCGAGGGCGGCCTCACCAGGCTAGGTCACGAGGGGCGGAGAGATCAAGGCAAGGGGCAACTCGTGAGGTTCCTATGACGTAAGCCATGATGACCGGGGCCAGGCAGGCGCCAGGCGTGCGCCAGTGTCCTTGTTTCCTCTTTGGTGCTAAAGAGGAAAGCGCACGCGAGGAGTCCCGAGGCATCAGGCAAAGGTTTCCATATCAGTGCAACGAGACCAAGACCAGCAGGACGGCAGGACGGAGGTCACAGTGGAGCCCAAGACGGCGTCACCACCAGAGCCTTTAGCAGGCGAACACCACATTTTGTCAGGATAACTTGTACTAGCTGCCCCCCTTCAAATTGGCCGTTGTGTGATCCCTTCCCGCCTAACATTTGGGAAGAGGACCAGGGCCTCTATGTATAGGACTAGCCACCACAGTAGGAGGCAACTCATCTTGGAAGAGATCCATTCCACCCTCGTACTCACAAGCTCATCGAGCAACAAGAGCACCTCTCCTTAGGAGGCTGTTCTTCCCTTGTACTTGTTCATCCTCAGCCAAAGAGGCAATGCACCACACCACACTGGAGTTGGGTATTACACCACATTGGTGGCCCGAACCAGTATAAACCCTGTGTCCTTTGTTCTTCGAGTTTGACGCGCTGAGCCTTGAGATCACGGTGAGGGAGAGTCTGAGGGGGAGGAGAGATCTTCGTGCGCTCCCTAGTAATCGAACCTCAAGGGTTTTATCGGAACCCGAAATCTGACAACGATGCGTGCCGGCATGCGCCACCGCCACTGTCTGCAACGTAGGCAGGGTGGAGAAGGGTGCCACGTCCCTGAGGGTGGCATCAAGTAGCTCCGTGATTGTAACACCCCGGATACAACTTTCCATATTTGTTACTCGGAATCTTGCCTTTTCCCGAGATACAATATGATATTCCCTTCGTGGTTGGGGTTTTGTCTTCGTTTTGCTTTTTGTTCATGTCTTGCATTTCATATCATGTCATCATGTGCATTGCATTTGCATTCGTGTTTGTCTCATGCATCCGAGCATTTTCCCTGTTGTCGTTTCGCAATCTGACACTACCACATGCACCCGGCGCGCCCCTCTTGTCTCTTTTCGTGAGCGGGAGAAAAACCTTCTCGGAATGGGCCGAGATTTGTCAAGTGGCCTGGGTACACCACTGGTAGACCGCCTGTCAAATTTCATTTCAATTGGAGGCCGTTTGATGTCCCAACAGTTAACCGGGTAACCGCAAAAGCCTGTTTTGTGTTGCAGCCCAATAACCCATCTATACCATCTCCAAGTTCTCCGTCGTCGGACGATCGTGTGGGCGAAAACCGCACCTCATTTGGACACCCCTATCCCCTTCTATCTATAAATATGTGCCCCTCCCCAAAATTTCGCGGATGAAACCCTAGCAATCTTCCCCCGCCGCCACCGGACGTGTCCGGATTCCACTGGACGAAATGCGCCGCCCCCCGCAGCCTAACAGAGACCAACACGTGGCCTCCACCACCTCCCGCCGCAGCCCGGCCAGCCCGCCCGGCCCATCGCGCCCGTGCCCTCCCGCGCGTGCTCCTCCGCCGCCGGCCGCCGCCGCCTCCCGCGACCTCGCTCGAGCAGCGCCCCGCCGGACCTCCGTCTTGCTCCGCCGCCGACCCAGGTACTTCACCGCCGCCATGGAAACTGCCGCCACCGGAGCTCCCTCACCACCGCCCTGTCATGAGCTGCCGCCGGATCCGGCCAGAACGGGTCTGGAGCGACCGGATCCGGTCGTCCCCAGCACCCCGTCAGACCTCCTTCTTGCTCCACCGCCGACCCAGGTCCTCCGCCGCCACCATGGAAGCCCCCACCGCCGGAGATCCCTCACCACCGCCCCGTCACGAGTTGTCGCTAGATCCGGCCATAACGGGTCTGGAGCGACCAGATCCGGTCATCCCTAGCGCCCCGTGACCTCCCTGCTGTTCCTGCGTCCTCGCCGACGCTGCCATCGGCCGCCACCGCGCCTGCCTCTCCGGTCCCGATCAAGATCGGGAGAAGAACGACCAGGCCTCCTGCCTGCATCGTGGGCCACAACGCCTCCCCGGCACAGCTCCAAGCCCACCTCCTCGTCGGCCTGTTTTCTTCCTGGTCCGAGCCCATGGGTGAGCCTCCCACTGCTATCTTCCGCCCATGAAACTTTTAACTAAATCATGCTCACCTATTTTCCCCCCGAACATGACTAAGTCCCTAAGTCCCTGTAATTTTGATGCCCTATTCAACATGCTATATCTCCACGACCGTGGCTCCGAATCATGCATATGATATGTCGAAATGTTCATCCCATTGTGCTCTTCATGTTCAAAGCATTTCCATTCATGTTACTGTCCATTATGATGTCATTTTCATTGTTGCAAGAGTGCTATAAAATGTTAACTGGTGGTACTTATCACATCATGGTGATTTGTCATTTTTGTTGCATTTGATGTGTGCATCATATGATTTGTCATTTTTACATACTTATCTTGAGATACTTAAGTAAGGGTGTTTTGAACATGTGGTTATTCTCTGTCCATTCATGCCCCTGGTTAAAATTATGGAGTGCTCTAGCATGTCCTTTTCTTGCTCTACTTTTGCTATAAATTATTCCTGGTAGATTGTTAACATGTTAATCAAAATTGCCATGGTTGTTGCTAGTGATGTATGTACCCTATGAACTTGCTCTTGCGATGGTTAGCTTCATGAACATGTCTTCTTGCTGTTGGTTTTCTTATGTTGTCATTTAATGCCTTGTGGTGAGTTGCATGAGCTCGCAAAGTTGCTATCATAAAACTTGCTATGTTTACATGGTTTCCATCA
This sequence comes from Triticum aestivum, assembly GCF_018294505.1. NCBI lineage: Eukaryota > Viridiplantae > Streptophyta > Magnoliopsida > Poales > Poaceae > Triticum > Triticum aestivum. Next base: position 344,465,677 of record NC_057809.1, on the reverse strand, counting down.
TATCTTCTGTGCCTTTTTGGCTAATGTTTAGTAAGGAACTTTTGTTCTATGCATTTAGTAGAATCATGCCATGCCTTTGTTTTCTATGATATGTTCCTATAGCATGTTTTTGCTAGCTATAAACAGTGCTTCCTGACGTTGTTTTTGACATGTTAGTATTTTTCACTAAGTCTGTGAAGCTGATATCTTTTGCACTTTTGCCATGCTTGTTTGCTCCTGTTCTAGTGTGATTTAGCCGTAGCTCAGTGTTCTTGTTTTGTCAAGCATCTCTTGTAAATCTCTCCCATATGCTTTGTTGTTATGTTGGAGTGCAGTACCTTAGTTTCTTGTTAGATTCTAAGTGGCATCATGTTGTTAATCACAGTTTTGCGTCATTCTTGTTTTGCTTGCCATTTGCAAACCGTGCGTCCGTTTCCGGTGATCTTTATATCGATTTCAACTGAAATCATCTCATCTTTCCAAAGGCATACTTGGTTTGCCAAGTTGATACCTTGTTCATTCTTTCCCTTCCAGAGCACGCATATGCATTGCATATTATATCTTGCATATCATGCCATGTTTTGCATCATGTTGCTTGTGCATTGCACCATGATCTATTGTTGTTCCTTTGCTTGTGTTCTTGCTTAGGTAGAGCCGGGAGACGAGTACGTGACCGAGGAACCTGTTGAGTACGTTAACGAGGATCAAGCTTTCGACAACTCTAAGAACTTTGCAGGCAAGATGACCATACCCTCGAAATCACTTCTATCTTTGGTTGCTAGTTGTTTGATCTATCGTTATGTCGCGCTACCTACCACTTGTTATATCATGCCTCCAATATTGTCGAAATGTGCAGCTCCTATCGGGATTTGTCGGCATAGTCTGGCGGCTTTGCTGGTCTTGTTTTACCATTGTTGAAATGTCTTGTAACCGGGATTCCAAGACTGATCGGGTCTTTCTGGGAGAAGGAATATCCTTCGTTGTCCATCAGAGCTTGTGATGGGCTAAGTTGGGACCCCCTTGCAGGGTATAAACTTCCAAGAGCCGTGCCCGCGGTTATGCGGCAGATGGGAATTTGTTAATATCCGATTGTAGAGAACGGGAAGTGAACGCGGTTCTTGTGTTATGCTTGAACGTAAGTAGTTTCAGGATCACTTGATCACTTCTAGCTTCTCGACCATTTGCATTGGTTCTCTTCTTGCTCTCATTTGCATATGTTAGCCACCATATATTCTTAGTGCTTGTTGCAGCTCCACCTCACTACCTTCTCATACCCATAAGCTTAAATAGTCTTGATCTCGCGGGTGTGTGATTGATGAGTCCTCGTGACTCATGGATACTTCCAAACAGTTACAGGTGACGAGGATACTAGTAAAGGTGATGCTACCGAACTCAAGTGGGAGTTCGACGAGGATCTGGGTTGTTACTATGTTTCATTTCCTGATGATCAGTAGTGGAGCCCAGTTGGGACGATCGGGGATCTAGCATTTGGGGTGTATCTTCCTTTTTATTCGGATTTGACCATAGTCAGTCTTTGAGTGTATTTGGATGAATTATGAATTATTTATGTATTCCGTGAAGTGGCGATTGTAAGCCAACTCCTTATCCCTTTCTTATTCAGTACATGGGATTGTGTGAAGATTACCCCTCTTGCGACAAAACTACGATGCGGCAATGCCTCTATGGCATGCCTCGACACATGGGAGATATAGCCGCATTGTGGGTGTTACAAGTTGGTATCAAAGCCATCCCCGACTTAGTAGCCCCCTGTTTGATCGAATCTCTAACATTGTTGAGTCTAGAACAAAATGTTTTGAGTCTTAAGATTATATATATTGGAGAGTAGGATTCTTTTTATTCCCCAATCCCTTCGTCGCTCTGGTGAGGCATCCTGACGTAGAAGTTTTGACTCTCCTCTCCTCAAATTTCATGATTTTTTTAGGTTCACGTGGGTATCTTGGAGTCGTTCCGATAGTCTTGTGACGAGAACATTGTTCTTGGTGCCTCCTAACATTTAGGGGTTGTGGCAGTGTCCCGGGGAGTTGAGCTCCGATGTGTTGTCGTCACAATTTTACTGTTGTAGTTCTGGAATACCTGAGTTCGCCGACATCAAAAATCTCTTTTATGCAGTTGTTGGTGAGATAACCTCGACGCCACCCAGTACTGGGGCGGGAGGTCGGGAGTATTGCCATAACTCGTATAACTGATGCTTTTTCGAAGGTTGAGGTACATGATTTCCAAAGGTTTCTTGGTTATGTGTTGACGGATGGATACAACTGGATGTAGGGATTGTTAGTTTGGGTGAGATATTATGCTTCCCCTATATCCCCAACACCTAAGCCAATCCTTTGTTTTTGTTTTGAGTGTATGGTATTCGAGTTGCTTCGAAGTCAAAATGTGGATTCCATACCTTTTCCAAGCGGTGTTCTCATATTTCTATGGGAATACTAATCCTTCCTGATCATCGAGTTTGTCATCTCAATTTCTTCTCAACAGGTATGCTTCTCTTCAAGTGGATCCGATCATTTCAACATTCGCAAGATCACCTCTTCGTTTTTCCCAGCGTTCATCATTTCATCCGTCCCCAAGTCGCCTTTGTTTTCCCGCCCTCCCACCCCTTGTTTCTTCAAGGACTCAGATTTCTTAGTCAAGTATCCATCTTATTGATGGGAAGTCTCTCCATTCTTTTCCGTCAATGTTCTTATCCGGTGATTCTCAGGAAGATACTAGCAGAGTTTCAAGTTATCATTCTTCGTTCTCTTTTCTTTTCCGGTGGATTCAATTCAAGCTTTGCCGATCATTTTCCTGTTTCCTCCTTTCAAATGTTTTCTCATGCCGGTGCACCTCTTAATCATTCACTCCTATTCTTTTTGTTCTGGAGTGCTGAAGATATCTCAGAAGGCTCGTCTTTTCATTCATGATCTGTTCAACCTATTTCGAGATTGTTATCTCATTCAAGCCATTTAATTCAGCCGGCGCAATCTTCCTTTTAAATCGTTCAACGGTGTTTCTCTTGAGTGGGCCATAACCCACATGTCTTTCCCAGGATCTTATCTGACTCTTCTAATTTTACCGGAGCTATTCCCAAATTCTTTCGAAGTTTGACGTAAGAATGTTTTATCATCAATAAAATGTCCTTCTCCAAGATCTTTCAAATTCTTTCCGTCGTTGGCTCAACCTTTATATTTTTCGTTCCGAGTTATCTCAACAATTCATGGTGGTGTTTCTCATCGTCATTCTCAACATGGGAAGACCGAAGAAGAGTTCATCTTAAATCCTTACCCAGTCTACCAAAGATGCGAAGTTCAAGCTTGTCACCATCCTCTCATAATTGTTTCCGATTGTGAGAATTTTTATTTCACCCATCCGGATCATTTCTTGAGTTACCTCCATTTATTTCATCTGAAGTCCATCATTTCATAATTCTTCATTCTCAGCATGTAGCTATCGTTCTCCATTTCTTCCCGGTGAATTGTGCCTTTGCTACGTTCATTTTCAATTCCTACGGTGGTTGTTCAAGATTTCACTTCCTATGTTCTCATTTCAATTCATTCGTTCTTTCCAATCCAACCAGCGGGTCATTGAAGACTTTCTCAAGTTGCACCATATCTCCTTTAAATCCATTCAACGAGAGTAAGTGGTATGCCAAATCCGTTGCTTGTCATCAATTTAAATTGGTGAAGGATGTGCATAACATAATTCTTATTCTTGCATCATCCAAGTGATTGATTCATCCTTCCGGAGTCTGTTCATGATGAGTAAATTCTTGGTTCAAGTGATTCATACTTTCCTGGAGTTCCAAGATCTCTCAATTATATCACCACGAAGATTCATCTAAATCATTGCAAGGATTCACCTTGTGTTTTCAACTTCTCTTTCTTTATATAAACCTTTTATTACCGGAGTTCTTCATGGAGGCTCTACGTGATGGTTCATCAAGGATTTAATTCCTTCTCGAAGTGTTCATCGAGATTCTTTTAAGAGGAGCTTAAGTATTCTTCATCTTGCATTCCAAAGTGCAATCCTTTCTACCTTATGTTTTGAGATGGTGTTATTTCATTCTTGACAGTTTTCCTTCATGTTTTATGGGTGATAAGTTGTCAGGAATGAGATATTTAAACCCATCATTTTCTTCTTTGGAGCTATCTTTGGTGATATTACACCTAAAGCCTTCCCTAAGGAATGTTGCTCTTTGTGATGATTACCTATGATCCAAGTTTTTCTTATCACCTCGGTGGAACAAGCTTTCTATCTTTTCTAGCTCTCAATCAAGTCTTTTTCACGTGAGTGGCAAGTTGTCACCTCATAATTTTGAGATGTCTTCCGTAAGCCCACATCAAGCTTATCCTTTCGTTGTTGATAATCCAACAACTCCGTTCTAGCATTTGCTGTAAGTGTGCTCTCTCAAGATCTTGTTTCCCTCCGTTCATTGCATTCCATTCCTTCTTTCTTCCGGAGGCATTGTGACGTTGCTTTATTCACTCATCATCTCGAATCGTGAGGATCATGTGCTTTTCGTGCTTATCCATTTAATCGGAGTGTCCTGTCCTCTTTTCAAGCTCTTCCATCTTATCAAGTTTTCCTTCTCTTTTCTACTGTAGTGCTCTCAATTGTGTTCAACTCTATTGCGTTCTTTATTTTAACTTTTCAACCTCTCAAGGTTCGTGGTTTCACTTGTTTGTCAAAGAAGCAACTTTGTTTTACCTCTTCATCTTCTGTTTTCCCTCCGGTGCCATCCTAGATTTCGGGAAGAGATCCTCTTGTAGTGGTGGAGTGTTGTAACACCCCAGATACAACTTTCCATATTTGTAAATCCGACTCTTGCCTTTTCCGGAGAGGCGATATGATATTCCCTTCGTGGTTGGGTTTTGTCTTTGTTTTGCTTTTTGTTCATGTCTTGCATTTCATATCATGTCATCATGTGCATCGCATTTGCATTCGTGTTCGTCTCATGCATCCGAGCATTTTCCCCATAGTCCATTTCGCAATCCGACACTCCCACATGCACCCGGCGCACCACTCTTGTATCTTTTCATGAGCGGGATAAAAACCTTCTCGGAATGGGCCGAGATTTGTCAAGTGGCCTGGGTACACCACCGGTAGACCGCCTGTGAAATTTCGTTTCATTTGGAGGCCGTTTGATGCCCCAACGGTTAACCAGGTAACCGCAAAAGCCTCTTTTGTGTTGCAGCCGAACACCCCTCCAAAGAATCCCAATAACCCATCTATACCATCTCCATGTTCTCCGTCGTCGGATCAGGATCGTGTGGGCGAAAACCGCACCTCATTTGGACACCCCTATCTCCTTCTACCTATAAATATGTGCCCCTCCCCAAATTTCACGGATCAAACCCTATCAATCTTCCCCCGCCGCCACCGGTCGTGTCCGGATTCCAGTGGACGAAATACACCGCCACCCGCAACCTACCAGAGCCCGCCATGTGGCCGCCGCCACCTCCCGCCGCTGCGGCCATGTGAGCCCGAGGCGGGCCCTCCCGGAACATCGCGTCCGCGCCCTCCCGCGCGTGCTCCGCTGTCGCATGCCGCTCCTCCGTTGCCGGCCGCCGCTGCCTCCCGCGACCTCGCTAGAGACGCGCCCCGCCGGACCTCCTTCTTGCTCCGCCGCCAACCCAGGTCCTCCGTCGCTGCTAGAGGTCCCTCACCACCACCCTGTCATGAGCTGCCGCCGGATCCAGCTGGAATGGGTCCAGAGCGACCGGATCCGGTTGTCCCCAGCGCCCCAAGACCTCCCCGCCGTTCCGGCGTCCTCGCCGGCACCGCCATCGGCCGCCTCCGCCCCTGCCTCTCCAGTCCCGATTGGGATCGGGAGAAGGACGACCGGGCCTCCTGCCAGCCTCGTGGGCCGCAGCACCTCCTTGGCCAAGCTCCAAGCCCACCTCATCGCTGACCTCTTTCCGTCCTGGGCCGAACCCATGGGTAAGCCTCCCACTGCTATCTTCCGCCCATGCAACTTTTAACAAAATCGTGCTCACCTGTTTTCCCCCCAAAGATGACTAAGTCCCTAAGTCCCTGTAATTTTGATTCCCTGTTCAACATGCTATATCTCCATGACTGTGGCTCCGAATCATGCATATGATATGTCGAAATGTTCGTATCATTGTTCTTTTCATGTTCCATGTATTTCATGCATGTTAATGTCCATTATGATGCCATTTTCATTGTTGCAAGAGTGCTATAAAATGTTAACTGCTGGTACATATCAGATCATGGTGATTTGTCATTTTTTTGCATTTGATGTGTGCATCTTATGAGCATGAGTTCTACATGTGCTTTGAACGACACCATGCCTTATTTACAGGGGTGCAAGTATTGTATTTTTGTGATCTATGTGGTGACTAGCACAAGCGTGCAAACTAGGCTCCGTAATGTTGCTGTTTTCAGGGACTTAGGATTTAGCAAAGTCCTTTTCCTGTTGTTATTTTGATGCCATGTAAACTTGATGATTCCATGAGTTACATGCTTATCTTGAGATACATCAGTAAGGATGCTTCAAACATGTCGTTATTCTCTGTCTATTCATGCCCTGGTTGAAATTATGGAGTCCCTAGCATGTCTTTTTCTTGCTCTACTTTTGCTATAAATTATTCCTGGCAGATTGTTAACATGTTAATCAAAATTTCCATCGTTGTTGCTAGTGATTCATATACCCTATGAACTTGATCTTGCGTTTTTTAGATTCATGAACATGTCTTCTTTCTGTTGATATGCTTGTGTTGTCATTTAATGCCTTGTGCTGAGTGGCATGAGCTCGCAAAGTTTCTAACATAAATCTATTTATGCCATGCTCTATTTTTTCACCGTCTAAAACAGTTAATAAAACTTGATATGTTTACATGGTTCCCATCATAACTTCTGTGCCTTTTTGGCCGATGTTCAGTAAGGGACTTTTGTTCTGTGAATTTAGTAGGATCTTTCCATGCCTTAGTTTTCTATGATATGTTCCTGTAGCATGTTCTTTGCTAGCTCTAAACAGTGATTCCTGATGTTATTTTGACATGTTAGTATTTTTCACTAAGTCTGCGAAGTTGATATCTTTTGCACTTTTGACAGGCTTGTTTGTACCTATTCTATTGTTATTTAGCCGTAGCTCAGTCTTCATGTTTTGTCAAGCATCTCTTGTACATCACTTCCATGTGCTTTGTTGTTATGTTCGAGTGTAGTAGCTTAGTTTCTTGTTGCATTCTATGTGCCATCATGCTGTTAATCACAGCTTTGCATAATCTTGTTTTGCTTGCCATTTGCAAACTGTGCATCCGTTTCTGGTGATCTTTATATTGATTTCAACCGAAATCATCTCATATTTACTGCGGCATAATTGGTTTTCCATGTTGATGCCTTGTTCATTATTTCCCTTCCGGAGCACACATATGCATTGCATATCATATCTTGCATATCATGCCATGTTTTGCATCATGTTGCTTGTGCATTGCACCGTGACTGATGTATGTACCTTTTCTTGTGTTCTTGCTTGGGTAGAGCTGAGAGACGAGTACATGACCAAGGAACCTGTTGAGTACGCTAACGAGGATCAAGCTTTCGACAACTCTGAGAACTTTGCAGGCATGATGACCATACCCTCGAAATCACTTCTATCTTTGCTTGCTAGTTGTTCGCTCTATCGTTATGTCGCGCTACCTACCACTTGTTATAACATGCCTACCATATTGCCATGTCAAGCCTCTAACCCACCTTCCTAGCAAACCGTTGTTTGGCTATGTTACCGCTTTTGCTCAGCCCCTCTTATAGCGTTGCTAGTTCCAGGTGAAGTTGAAGTTTGTTCCATGTTGGAACATGGATATGTTGAGATATCATAATATCTCTTATTTTAATTAATGCACCTATATTCTTGGTAAAGGGTGGAAGGCTCGGCCTTTTCCTGGTGTTTTGTTCCACTCTTGCCGCCTTAGTTTCCGTCATACTGGTGTTATGTTCCTTGATTTTGTGTTCCTTACATGGTTGGGTGTTATGGAAACCCCTTGACAGTTCGCTTTAAATAAAACTCCTCCAGCAAGTCCCAACCTTGGTTTTAACATTTGCCACCTAAACCTTTTTCCCTTGGGTTCCACAGACTCCAGGGTCATCTTCTTTTTAAACCCCTGGGCCAATGCTCCTCTGACTATTGGTCCAACCTGTCAACCGTCGGTGGCCACCAGGGGCAACTCTGGGCCGGTCTACCGGAAGTTTGGACAATTCGGTGTGCCCTGAGAACGAGATATGTGCAGCTCATATCTGGATTTGTAGGCACAGTCGGGCGACTTAGCTAGTATTGTTTTACCATTGTCGAAATGTCTTGTAACCTGGATTCCGAGACTGATCGGGTCTTTCCAGGAGAAGGAATATCCTTCGTTGACCGTGAGAGCTTGTGATGGGCTAAGTTGGGACACCCCTGCAGGGTATAAACTTTCGAGAGCCGTGCTCGTGGTTATGTGGCAGATGGGAATTTGTTAATATCCGGTTGTAGAGAACTTGACACTTAACTTAATTAAAATGCATCAACCGGGTGTGTGGTCGTGATGGTCTCTTTTCGGCGGAGTCCGGGAAGTGAACACGGTTCTTGTTTTATGCTTGAATGTAAGTAGTTTCAGGATCACTTCTTGATCACTTCTAGCTTCTCGACCGTTTGCGTTGCATCTCTTCCCGCTCTCATTTGCGTATGTTAGCCACCATATATGCTTAGTGCTTGCTGCAGCTCCACCTCACTACCTTCTCCTACCCATAATCTTAAATAGTCTTGATCTCGCAGGTGTGAGATTGTTGAGTCCTCATGACTCACGAATACTTCCAAACAGTTGTAGGTGACGAGGATCCCAGTGTAGGTTATGCTACTGAACTCAAGTGGGAGTTCGACGAGGATATGGGTCGGTACTACGTTTCGTTTCTTGATGATCAGTAGTGGAGCCCAGTTGGGACGATCGGGGATCTATCATTTGGGGTGTATCTTCCTTTTTATTCAGATTTGACCGTAGTCAGTCTTTGAGTGTATTTTGATGAAGTATGAATTATTTATGTATTGCATGAAGTGGCGATTGTAAGCCAATGAATTATTTATGTATTGCGTGAAGTGGCGATTGTAAGCCAACTCCCTATCCCTTTCTTATTCAGTACAAGGGATTGTGTGAAGATGACGCCTCTTGCGACAAAACTACCATGCGGCTATGCCTCTAAGTCATGCCCCGACATGTGGGAGATATTGCCGCATTGTGGGTGTTACAGCGACCCACTCCAGCAGGGCGTCGTGGTCGCCCTCCGCCCACCTGCAACACAGCAGCTCCCGTGCTACGATGAGCGCGGCTTGCATGTTCGCCTGCTCCCGGCGAGTGTGTGACACCATTCCCATGCCCTAGCTTGAGGACCACGTGGTGGTGCGGTTATGGCACGGGGCGAGGACGGCCGGCAGCGGCCCACACCTCCCGCGCTCAATATCACTGGGTGGGTGCATGCCTCGAGAAGCGCGGAGTGGAGATCTTCTTGCGTGGACGGGACTGCTCGGGCAGGACGAACAACCCTGCTCAATGTGAGCCCTCGGAGCATCATCCATGAGCACCACAGGGTGCAGGAGGATCGATCAGAGGAAGAGAGGCTCCAACGCACCCCTAGCTGGCATGCAAATGTCAGGTTTCGGTTTCTGCACACCCTTGAGAGGTGAGAACTCTGGGGTGCATGCGAAGAACTCAACCTCCCCAGTCTGCATACTCGGCAACCTCATAGCCTAGCTTGACGAACTCAAAGGATAAGGGGACACGGCAGTTTACCCAGGTTCGAGCCACCTTGCGGGGTAAAACCCTACTCCTGCTTTGTGGTGGATCTACCTCGAGGGGCTGAGGATGAACTAGTACAGTGGGAGAAAAACGTCAGGAGGAGGAGTGTTCTTGAGCTCAAGTGAGCTGGTCAGCTGGTCAGTGCAGAATCGATCTGATCCCCTATAGGGTGGTGGCTAGGTCCTATTTATAGTGGCCTTGGTCCTCTTCCCAAATGAAGGCGGGAAGGGATCCCACAGCAGCCAAATTCGGAGGGGGACAACTTGTACATGCTATCCTGACAAAAGTAGTCTTCGCCTGCAAAGTCCTCTGGTCGTGACGCCGTGGTGGGCTCAACAATGACCTCTGTCCTGCCGTCCTAGCGGTCTTGGTCTTGTTGCACGGGAATGGAAACCTTTGGTTGATTCCTTGGGACTCCGCGTCTGCGCTTGCCTCATTAGCACCAAATAGGAAACCGGTACACTGTGCCCACTGGCGCCCACCTGGCCTTGATTGTGATGGCTCACGTCATCCAAACCTTGCAAGGCGAGGCTTGCATAGAAATCTCCGCTTCTTGGGAGCAGACTGAGGTGGCCACTCCTTCTGGAGGTATTGGTGTCATCCACCTCGCAAGGCTTGGACCGTCGCGAGGTTCTTGTGTTATTGATGCTGAAGTTGGGCCATACCTGGGTGACGGTGAGCCACGCTGTCGGCCGCAGGCAGGCAAGTCTGGGTACCCCCATTCCCAGAACGCCGATAGTAGCCCCCGGGCCCAAGGCGCGCTCGGACTTGGCTTCGAGGTGAAGCCAAAGGGCAAGTGCGGAGCGCCGCGGGCCCTAACCGCCTGCGTCCTTGGTCGACGCGTGGTGATTGATGGGACATGGACATCTCTACTTCCCCACACATCCTTGATATGTGTTCGACTTGATGAGACTCTGCTGTATGCAGAGAAAAACCATTGTTGTGTGGGATTGTGGAGGCTGGCAGTCAGACTCCCTTCGGCTATAAATGAGGGGAGGGGCGGAGCTCCCCTTCCTCATCTCCGTCTTCTCGCCTCCCGCTGCTTCTTCTTCTTTCTTGTCTTGCGTCTTGCCATAGCCCCGATGGCACCAATCAGGAGGTTCTCCACGGCTTAAAAGGGAAAGGCCCCTCGGGAGGAGCCTGAACCGCTTCCGCCGAAGAAGAGGTTTAGCCGTCCTCGCGACGCTGGCGCAATACAGGAGGTGATGCGTCCTTGGTACGAGCGACGTCCGTCTGGCTTCCCTCTTCCGCTATACGCCCGCGCACAGGGCTGCAGCGCCCAGCGCCGTGCGGTTTGGGGTCGTGGTGGACTGGCCGAAGTAGTGCGTCCGGCTGGCCCGCGAACTCATGCCGAGGGCAGCTCGCGCGTGTTCGTGGTGTGGGCGGCAATGCCGCCATGCACGTTGATTCGATTCCTGAGATTCTTCGCCGAGGAGATGCCTCTAAGGGGGCCACTTGAGCTGTGGCTGCAGCACACCGGGTGCTGTAGCTTGGCCACAGGGGCGAAGGTCGAGGTCGTTCCCCCAGGTTGCATCTTCATGACCCATAGATGGGGTAAGGTCGCTCGTGCCTGTCGCCTCGAAAGGGCCCTTGCCATCCACTTTGAGTACGATGGCGCCTCCAGATTGTTCTTCAAGGTCTTCAACGAGGAGGGCTGGTGGGAGGAGTGCTACACCAGGGAAAGCAGCTCGCGTGGCGCGCCCCCCGACAGCTCCTCCAGCAGCAGCGACGACTCCTGGGAATCCACTGACACTCCCGAGCCCAACGATTCTCCATAGTCCAGCGATGACGGCTACATGCCACCGAGCTCTAGCCGTGCCAAGAGCGCTGCAGCTGCGTCCGCTCGGCGTCACTCATGATACCCAGCGGCCAGGTCCTTTGAGACTTTCTTCTTTTATTTCCCTGCACGGAATGTGACAAGCCCCGTGCGGGTATGTAAAAAACTATAAAGCTTTTTGTTTTAATGCTATCGTCCTTAGAATAGCATTTAAATTGCGTATCCCACTCCGACATGGTTCCCCCTTTTCGTTCTCGTGGCAGCTTAGTGCTCTACGCCAACAGGACCCAGTCCCCAGGCAGGCTTCAGCCGTCGCTGGTATGCCAGATCATGATGCCTTAGTCAAGGCAAGGAGGTGAGCAGCCCAAGGACCGGTGAGAGCTCCTGAGGCCTGATGCTCAAGAGGTCCCCTTTGGCATGCAAGCAGATCCCCAGAGGCCGAAAAGGAAAGATAAATTACCTGAGCGAGGCTGCGAGGGTCGAGGTACTGGGTCGTGAGGTTGATGCTGATGTGTACGGGTGACTTATCTTAGTTAGCCTGCGGCGATTCCCTTGCATAGCACCTGGTCGCGCCTTAGAGGTGACACTCCTAGGTAGGTCTCATTCCGGCCTCCCCCTTTTCCTCACTTATCTAGGTGCTCTACGTCCCAGGGTCCCGGCCCTCGAGAAAGGCTCAGCCGCAGCTAGTATGCCAGGTCGCGATGCCGTGGTCAAGGCCAGGGGGTGAGAGTTGGAGAGCCAGTAGGGACTCCTGAGGTGCGGTGCTCAGGAGCGTGTGCAAGTAATTTGCATGAAAAATGGGCGGTCGGTAGGGCCGCCCATAGTTAAGCTCCCGGGGTTCTTGCGTGTTAGTCCAAGGAGAAGAACACGACGCATGACCACACCTTCTGTCCTGCCGCTAGTCATTCCACAAGAAGATGAAGGCACTAAGGACCATGTGAGGTGGCGTGCGTGGGGCCGGCCGCGAGCCTGAGCTCGATCACTTAGATTTATCAGCATTGTAGGGACGGACCCAAGCACAAGCGTCGGGCCAGTATGTGTAGCCCCCATTGCGGGATGATCAAGAGGCTGGTCAGCAGCGTGGGGAGGCCGTGAAGGGTAAAAGAGGGCCAGGAAAGCAGGTGATAATCATAAAGCATCTCATGGAAGAAGGTAAAGCTAGTTCTGATAAATGCAGGAAGGATACATGCCGTAGGGACAGACCCATGTGGCTTGGGGATAATGTAGCCCGAGGGGTGCCCCCAACTAATTGAACTAAGAATGTCACCTGGCACCATTGCTGAAGAGATGATGGATTAATTGAAGACACGGGAGGCTCTGGAGGCCCAGAGGGCTCGGAAGGATCCATTGCCACCTCCACCAGGACCGCCTGGTGCCTAGCCTGACAAGCTGCCATGATGCTCTGCATGTGGCGCTGATGCACGACAGCCCTGATCAACAAGCCAAAAGGCATGCAAACATAGTTGTGAGAGGGCCCTCGGGAGCCAGCCTGGTGAGGTCGCCCACAGGGAGGGCTTGGTGTCTTCCGCCTCGCAAGGATTGGCCCCTCGCGAGGGTCTTGGGTTGTTGTTGCAGAAGCAGGGGCCGTTGATGGAGTCACGCCGCGGGTCGCAGGCAGGCAAGTCTGGGCACCCCCATTCCCAGGACGCTCACAGTAGCCCCCGGGCCCAAGGCACGGTCAAACTTGGCTTCGAGGCAAAGCCAAAGGGCAAGTGCGGAGCACCGCGTGCCCAAACCGCCTGCGGCCTTGGTCGACACATTGCGATAGATGGGAAGTGGGCGCCTCTGCTTACCCCACTGCCTCGGCAACCATTCGTGGCTGACAAAATGGCTGGCGCCCGCTGCAGAGCTTTCATTGCCTTCCCTTCATCTTGCTCTAGATCCCCTTTCTCCTTCTCGCCCGGAAAGCCTCAAATCCGCCGAAACTCTCCCCAAGCCCGCAGCCGATGGCCACCGACAAGGCGAAGGCCGCGTGCTCACGTTCCTGGTTTGAGCCTTCCCTGAGCACGCCTACCGTCATGAAGAAGAACCACACTGCCGCGCTCCTAGTGACGGTGGATAGCAGCAACGAGGGGGGAGAGACGGTGCTCCGGGCCGGCTCTGCCAAGCCGGAAACCCTGGGCGGTACCTTCTATCCCTTCTTCTTGCACAACGTCTTCGCGGGGCTGGTCCCCCTTTCTCCAGCTTCTTCTATGTTGTCATTTGCCATTACAACTCCACGCCCTTCATCTTCATCCCAACTCCATCCTCCTTCTATAGATCTTTGCATTTTACTACGAGGCATTCATGGGTGTGATGCCGTCTATGGCGCTGATTCGCTATTTCTTCTACCTCCTGGTCAAGGAAGGCTCGTGCTCGGGATGTGCCAACTTTGTTGCAGCCAACCGCAGCAATGCGATTTCGCGAGGCGGGAAGAAGGTAGCAGACTTCAGGAACAAGTGGCTTCTCATGGATGCCTCACGCTCTTACCCTCAGCTGGTGCTGCCGACTGGGATGCCAGCACCTCACGAGGGATGGAATCATGTGAAGCTCATCGATCCCCTGGTGGAGCAGTTGATGGAGAAGATGGTGGCTGACCTGAAGCCGGATGACCCAAAGGCTGAGATGCTGACGGGGGCCATGATCATCAAGGAATTCCTGATGCAGCACCTGGCTCTGCTCCAGGCACGCTCACGCCACTTGTGGAAGCTCGCAGGTGATGGAGGCATACTTCGCCTGTAGCCGGACGACCTGCCCAAAGAGGAGCTGAACAAGGTCCTGCACCTCCTGGTCGGGAAGGACCAGAGTTGCCCGCCGGATACCCATCTGTCGCTATACCACCATCTAGATGGGGAAAAGATCGCCGCCACCATGCATGCCTTCAATGAGCATAGGCTCGTCCCACTGGTGCCTACTGGATCGCTAGTCTCCCCGGTAACGTTGTCCTCCGGCCAGTCTGACCAAGAGGAGAGGTCAGACTCAGAGGCAACCCGGGAGGGGCGAGGGAGACTTCTCCTCTGTGCCAGAATGATCTCCTCCGCACGCTCCCTCATGACAATGACACCGACGAGCACCTGGTGAGGGAGTCACCACGCTCTGCCGGGTCACCACGCACTGATCCTGCGAGGCGGCACCTCTGCCTCATCACTGGTCGAAGCGGCCGCAGGCCTGGGCATCGCGCCATCATCCGCTGTTGGGGCTTGTGAGTCGGTGCCTCAGTCCGTGAAGGTTGTGGGCTTGGTGTTCCTGAAGAGGACAAGGCATTACGCCGCCGTGGACCCGTAAGTGCTCTGTCTTGATCCTTGTTTCCTGCTCCTAGTGCTGTATCTTGATACCTCCCTTTTTTATGGGTAGGCCAACGCCGGTGATGAATAAGAAGAAGGAGACGGCCGCGCTCCTCAAGACCCAGCAGCCTGCCGTGGTTGCACCACCTCCGTCAAAGGAGGACGGGGCCAGTTTGCGTGCTCCAGCGACAGGATCGTCCCCCCGAGGCCCTGGGGCTCGACCTCATGAGGAGGTGATTTCTGAGGCCGAGCCGACTCCGGAGACACTCTCCCTCAGCTCGCCTACTGAAGTCCCGAGGGCTCTGGAGTTCCCGGCTCCTCCTGCCGCGTCTGATGCTCTGGAGGAGGCTCTCTCCATGCTGACCCAACTTCGCGACGATCTCCAAGGTGCTGACCGTTGCCTGGCGTCGGGTCGCCTGGAGCTGATCTCGAGATGGCTACGGTCCGATGCGTCTATCAGGGCGGCATGGAGCCATGCCGTAGTGGCCTCCAAGGAAGGTGAACAGCTTGCCAGCCTGGCTGAGGCCGCCGGCGACGTGGTGTTGAAGGATGCTGAGATTGTCTGCCAGGTGGTGGAGGCTGATCTAGAGATCTTGTGCAGCGAGCGTGCCACCGAGGCCTGCCAGCACAAGGCGCGGTAGGAGGAGCTGAAGGCTCGAGAAGACGCGATCGCCGGTCGCGACACCGAGCTGGAGCAATCAGCACGGGAGCAGGCCACGGAGAGCGGCCATTTCAAGAAGCGGAAGGGGGAGGTAGAGGCGGAGAAAACCCAGCTAGAGGCCAAGGAGAAAATCCTCACAGACGCCATCAATGAACACCAAGATGATGGCCTCATCCGACACCTTATGGATCTTGAGGCGAACGTTGTTGAAGCGTAGGATGTACTTCTGTAAGGTCTCTCCTGACTGCTGCTTGATGCACCGCAGGCCACCCGCGGCTGGCGGGCGGTCGCGAATGCCCTAGAAGTTGGCGATGAAGCGCTCTCGCATCTTGTCCCAGGAGAAGATCAATCTAGCGGGGAGGATTAGGAGCCATGAGCGTGCGTTATCCTTGAGGGCCATGGGGAACCAGTTGGCCGCCTCGATCCTCAACTCGTAGAGCTGCAGGAACTCAGCGGGGTCGAGGCTGCCGACTGAAAGTGCAACTATCCCTGGGTGGTTTTGGTAATTCCTAACAACATATAGCTCATTGAGCTAACATTATTCCAAGATTAATATTTCAGGAAAAGCTCAATGAATGGCATGGCATGGATGAGGAAAGTGGATCCCTCAAAATTCTAAGGACAAAAAGTTTGGCTCAAGCTTCAAGATCAAGACTCTACATTTTATATTTTAGTGATCCAAGATCACATTGAGTCTATAGGAAAAGCCAATACTATCAAGGAGGGATGAGGTGTTGCTTAATGGCTTGCTTGCTCAAAATGCTTAGTGATATGCTCCAAAACCCTCAACTACCTTCCAACATCCACATATGACCTAAACCAAAAGTCAAACTCGGCCCCACCGATTCTTTCTATCCGGCGCCACCGTGTTTCAAATGTCATAGCCACTGCCACAAACCCTAGCAATTCGGTTTCACCGATAGGGATCTCGGTCTCACCGAGATGGGATTGTAATCTCTCTGTTTCCCTTCGTAACGTTTCGGTCTTACCGAGATGAGCGATCGGTCCCACCGAGATTGCAATGTAAACTCTCTGTTTCCCTTTTGTAACATTTCAGTCTCCCCGATATGAGAGAATCGGTCCCACCGAGTTTACCTGACCAACTCTCTGGTTAGCTTATTACCAAAATCGGTCCCACCGAGTTTGTGTAATCGGTCACACCGAGATTACATTATGCCCTAACCCTAACCATATCGGTCCTATCGAGTTGCATCTCAGTCCCACCGAAAATCCTAACGGTCACTAGGTTTGCTGAATCGGTCCGACCGAGTTTAACCATTCGGTCCAACCGAGTTTGGCAAATTCTGTGTAACGGTTAGATTCTGTGTGGAGGCTATATATACCCCTCCACCCACACTTCATTCGTGGAGAGAGCCATCAGAACATACTTACACTTCCAATACACATTTTCTGAGAGACAACCACCTACACTTGTGTTGAGGTCAAGATATTCCATTCCAACCATATGAATCTTGATCTCTAGCCTTCCCCAAGTTGCTTTCCACTCAAATCTTCTTTCCACCAAATCCAAATCCTGTGAGAGAGAGTTGAGTGTTGGGGAGACTATCATTTGAAGCACAAGTGCAAGGAGTTCATCATCAACACACCATTTGTTACTTCTTGGAGAGTGGTGTCTCCTAGATTGGCGAGGTGTCACTTGGGAGCCTCCGACAAGATTGTGGAGTTGAACAAAGGAGTTTGTATGGGCAAGGATATCGCCTACTTTGTGAAGATCTACCGCTAGTGAGGCAAGTCCTTCGTGGGCGGCGGCCATGATGGAATAGACAAGGTTGCTTCTTCGTGGACCCTTCTTGCGTGGAGCCCTCCATGGACTCGCGCAACCGTTACCCTCTGTGGGTTGAAGTCTCCATCAATGTGGATGTACGATAGCACCACCTATCGGAACCACGAGAAAAACATACGTGTCACCAATTGCGTTTGAATCCTCCAAACCCTTCCCTTTACATTCTTGCAAGTTGCATGCTTTACTTTCCGCTGCTCATATACTCTTTTGCATGCTTGCTTGAATTGTGTGGAGATTGCTTGACTTGTGCTAAGATAGCTAAAATCTGCCAAGAAATAAAATTGGGTGAAGGCTGGATTTTTATTTGGTCAAGTAGTCTAATCACCCAACTATAGACATACTTTCGATCCTACAAGTGGTATCAGAGCTTTGGTCTCCATTTGCTTTGATTTCTATAGCTTTTGGTGGTCATAGCCTTGGTTTCACAACCTAGGAGAGTATGGCATCTAGCAAAGGAAATTATCACTGTAGAGATCCTTACTTTGATGGTACTAATTTTGCTAGTTGGAAGCATAAGATGAAAATGCATATTCTTGGACATAACCCCACCGTTTGGGCTATTGTGTGTGTTGGCTTGCAAGGTGAATTCTTTGATGGGAAAGAACCAAATCGTGAAGCTACCGCGGATGAGTTGAAGATGCTACAATACAATGCTCAAGCTTGTGATATGCTCTTCAACGGATTGTGCCCCGAAGAATTCAACAAAATCAGTCGTCTTGAGAATGCAAAGGAAATTTGGGATACTTTGATTGACATGCATGAAGGCTTGCTCTTATCACAAATGAGATTGTCAGCTTAGGGAGTGAAGAGATGACCGATAGATTCATCATCAAGAAGATCCTAACAGCCTTGGATGGAAAATATGATTCCGTGTGCACATTGATCCAAATGATGCCCAATTACAAAGATCTCAAGCCAATGGAAGTCATCGGAAGAATTGTTGCTCATGAGATGTCACTCAAGTACAAAGAGGAACTTCACAACAAATCAAGTGGTGCTTACAAAGCCTCATGTGAAGACCCCACATCATCGAGTGAGAAACAAACCTTCAATGAAGAATTGAGCTTAATGGTGAAGAACTTAAACAAGTTCTACAAGAGTAGAAGCAAAGAGAGAAGCTCCAAATCAAGGTCCTACAATGACAAAAGATCTTCTAGTCGAGAGCGAAACTGCTACAATTGTGGAAGGCCCGGACACTATTCCAATGAGTGTACGGCCCCCTACAAGAGAAGAGAAGATTCTCCCAAGAGAAGAAGTAGAAGAGAAGAATCACCATCTAGAGAAAGAAGGAGTAGAGATGATCCTTATGAACGAAGACCCTCACGGAGAAGCAAGGATTCGGAAATAAAGGACAAGTCATCAAGGAGCTACACAAAACAAAGACATCAAGCTCATGTTGGTGAATGGGTATCCGGCTTCGACTCCGACAACCACTCCGAGAGAAGCTATGAGTCCGACTCCGAATATACTCAAGATGAAGGTGTTATCGGTCTAGCACTTGTGACAACCAACTCCTACGACATATTTGACTCACCAAATGAAGGAGGTGGAACACGCTTCATGGCTAAAGGCCCAAAGGTATCACACCCCGAGTATGTTGATTTCAATATTGAGGAAGATGACTTGTTAGGTGATGATGATTTACTTGTTGACAACTCTAGTGATGAATACTATGATGAAACATCAATTAATCATGCTAATCAAGATAAAACGAATGACAATGATAAGGAGAAGATTGAGACTCTAACTAAAGAACTAAACACTCTTAAGTTAGCTCATGAAACTATCTTAGGAGATCATCGAGAACTTTTAAGGACTCATGAGAAATTGTGCTTTGAAAAGCTCAACCCTGAGCATGAGCATGAGTTCTTAAAAGCAATCAATGATGATCTTCACAAGAAAAGTTCTTCTTACATTTACAAGCGTCTACTCTTATCCACTTACATGCCTCAAGTCAAGTCTAGTAACAAGAACAAGAAAGATTCTTCCTCTAGTAGTAACAATCATCATGCTAAATCAAATATTGTTCCTTCTAGTAGTTCTCTTGATTCCACTAATGATTCTCTTAGCCTAGTTACACTTGAGCAAGAAAATAGCGTATTGAAGGGAATTATAGAGAAAGGTGTTAACAAGAGCCTTGCCGGAAGTAAGCAATTCGAGGAAATTGTACGCAAGCAAGCAAGGCACCGGAAGAATCAAGGTGTTGGTTTTCAATGAAAGTTCAATGCCAATGGAGTTGAGTGGGAAGAAGATCAATACCCCAAGACGAAGTTTGTTCCTCAACAAGAGGAGTATGATCCTACTTGTCTCAAAGGGACACAAGCTCAAGATGATCTTCCACCACAAGACCACAAGCAAAAAGGCAAGGACAAGCTTCAAGAGGAAATTGATGCATTTGAAGAAGCTCCTAAGGGCTTGGTCAAGTGGGTTCCCAAGACTACTTCAAGTTCCACTTCATCAAGTACAACTACAACACTGAGGATTCCCATGAAGATGGTGTGGATCCCGAAGAAGAAGAACTAGAGAGTTCTTGAGGGTGACTCCGCCAACATACTTCACTCTTATCATCTTGGCAAGAACAAGTGCAATCAACTTCCACATATTGCACTAGTTCAAGGAGTCACAAACCCTCTTGTTTGTAAGACAAGGGACAAGGTAATCTAAAAGCTTTAATAGACATCATCTTGTGTGTGCATCACTCTATGTCTATGGATATCCTTGTTTGTTCCTTGTGGGACTAACCCGTGTAGGTATTGAAAGTGCAACTCACTCCAATGGGTAGCTCCAAATGATCTACATCAACATTGAGCATCCACATCTTCAACATCTACATGAAGTCATCATCGACAAAACCCAAGGTTAGTTCATCCCTCTTAGGGGGGATATCACATCTAGGGGGAGCTTTACTCTAAGAATTGAGCTAAAGCAACTCTAATGGTGTGAACACAGCAATGCTTTATGTAAAAGTGGTAACCCCACTTGTGCTTAAACGATGAGTATGACCTATGATCAAATGTTCTCATTTGACTCCTAAGTCAATATACTCATATATAGATGACCTAGTGATCGCAAATTGTTTGATAGATGCTAGAATTGGTTGTGCATGCTTTGCCACTTATTTCAATTGCCATTTTATTGTGTGAGCATGTTGATTGCATATTTTACTCATTCGAGGACATACACTTGTTGTTTTGATTGATTGGTTTTATTTTCTTGTGCCAAGTGGATGGACAAGAATTCCTAAGAACCCTCTCTAGCTATTTATGCTTTCTCGTCTCAAACTCTATTCATGCTACATCACAAAATTTGATCAAGTCAGATTCGAACCACTCTGTGTGAGGAGCACTCAGAGTCCCCGATTCGTCATAGACTTAAACTTCCAAAACTTCTTTGTGTGTTTCGGTCCGACCGATTCATCCATTTCGGTCATACCGAGATCACTAAGTCGATCTAGGTTTTCAATCTTGGTGCAACTGATTTGAACTTTTCGGTCACACCGAGTTGCTGTAACTGTCAACAGTTATGCATGTCGGTGCCACCGAGTTGTTCCACTCGGTCAGACCAACAGGGTCGGGCTATATATACTCACGGGCAAAATTTTGGAAATTTCTCCGAAACCCCTTCGCCCGCGCATAGCTCGCTCTGCCTCCTGGGTCTCCATATCGTCCTCCTTGTCGCCAGCCGCCTCCTATCGCTGGTCTCCGCCGCCGTCAACGGAATTCTTCCCCACCGTTGCCGCCGTAGCGAGTTCATCACCGAACTAGGGTATGGACTCGATCACAGTGCTATCCCCGTCCGATTCCTTGCACATTGTGTTCATTATGATTCTTATCACGATTGAAACGCTTCTATCCAGTCAAAACACTCCGTAGATTAGAGTTGAATCGAAAATTTAGGGTTAGGTTTCCGCCGAAACCATCTCGGACCATCCGAGTTGTGGAACTCGGTACCACCGATTCGGCTCAGGCCACTGCACATGTGGTTCTTGGTCTGACCGAGAATTGCAAATTGGTGTGACCGAGTTCAGGACTTTGTGAAACCCTAGCAGTCTCGATGCCACCAAACTGTGACTCGGTCTGACCGAGTTCACTAGTTGAGGTTCCAACAGCTGCTTCGGTATCACTGAGTTTGCAAATCAGTTGATCCGAAATGCTTTCTGTGGAAAACTAAAACTAAGTTTTTGACTCATTCTTTTGCAAAAATCTCTGTATTTTGTGATGCTCATCCACTCTATCTCATCTACAATCTATTCACAGGGTCTGCAGTTAGTGTTTGCAAAATGTCTGACCAGAGTGACAGCCAGAACAGGTCAGAGGAGCAGGTTCACCTGAGTGAGGGCATGTCAGGACCCCGACTCAATGCCACATTGATCTAGCATGTAACACCTCATATCACTTTGCGGCCTCACACACGGTACTCCCACGGGTGTCGCCTTACCTTTGCCCGGGACCGTTTGCGTCTTTTGGCACACGTATATGATAGTGTCGCTAGCATCCATATGATAAGGAGCCCGGGCTGACATGGCTAGTCGTAAACACAAAGTGGCACAAACTTACAGGGACAGGCATCCATTACCCAACATCGAACGTGTCGGTCATCAGCGAGTGAATCCAGGCTGTAGCACTGGGCTAGCAGGACTCCGGTGAACCGGGCTGTAGCGGGCTAACAGGACTCTGGTATTCATCACGTGACATTTCCCCGAAGGGACAGACACAGGAACGAAGAAGGACACATGCCGGCCAGCATAAGTGTTCCGGAGCAGTAGCAAGCTACCATGGCTCGGTGGAAACACTAGGAGACATTTCCCGGTAAGAGAGGCTACTAAAGATAAACAACTAGATAGTCAGATCCCACACATACCGAGCATTTCAATAACATACACACAATATGCTCGATATGTGCAATACAACATGGCATCACAAAATGACTCTACGACTCAAGTAGTTATTCAATAGGCTCCGAGGAGCGAGATATTACAAACATGGGTCTCATGACCCGACATTCAGAGCATACAAGGCAAAGTACATGCGGAAGCTATGATGTCTGAGTACAGACAACTATAAATGAAAAAGGCTGAGAAGCCTGACTATCTACCAGATCCTGCCGAGGGCACAAGATCGTAGCTGAGGTAACAAGTTAAACGTCGAAGTCCACGCGGTACTACTAGCGAGACTGAAGTCTCTCTGCAAAAACATAAAATAGGCAAACATGAGTACAAATGTACCCAGCAAGACTTACATCAGATCTATCTACATATGTATCATTATCAACAAGGGGGTGGTGGGGTTTGACTGCAGCAAGCCAGCTTTGACTCGGTGGCTATCCTGAACTACGACTGCAAGTAACTCTTTTGAGGTGGCGCACACGAGTCCACATATTCACCATATCAATACACCACTATGGATCCGCTCCCGTCTCCCTACGAGAACGCCATCCATAGCACTCACGCTTATCTTGCGTATTTTAGAGTATCCACTTTCATTTGTCTATGAACTATGCAAGGGGTCCAAGTTTCCATATCCGAGGAATCCGGCTATTCGAATAGATAATGATAACCCTGCAGGGGTGTACTTCTTCACACACGCTTTCGCCACTTATCGCCCTGTACCCGTCATGTACCTCGGCAACCTTCAAGCGGAAGCCGGGCGAGGGAGTCGGCCACGACCTGACTAACCGAACAAGTCTCTAGTCCAGGTTTATCGCCTATTCAGGTTCCATCCGCAAGGAGATCCGGCCGGGGTGTCGCTCACGGCCCCAAACGATGTGAGCAGGGTTCCCAAGCCCACCATCCGGGTGCCACTTGGTACACCGTGCCACTGTGCCTAGTCTGTCCCAAGCCCACCAGTACCAGGTGCCACTTGGTAGACTACTAACACTACCTACAAACACCAGAAATTAGTTGCAACTCCTGGACAGAGATCATGTTGGTTAATAAGTCGAGAGGGGTCGAGTTACCGGAACCCAATGTGTGGTAGTAACTGGTCATGGATCACAAACACAGAACTCAGTTCCTGAGGGCGGGTGCAATGAGACAACCCACCATGTACTCCTACATGGCCTCTCACCGCTACCTTTACCAAATCGTGTTCACACACTTAGCTCACACACAGTAGGACATGTTCACACGCCTCTGATTCATCCCCGATGAATCAGACCTGACTCAACTCTAAGCAGTAGCAGGCATGACAAACAAGCATGAATGAGTAGGCACATCAGGGCTCAAACAACTCCTACTCATACTAGTGGGTTTCATCTATTTACTGTGGCAATGACAGGTCATGCAGAGGATAAAGGGGTTCAGCTACCGCAGCAAGTAACAAATATGTCGTTGTTGTCCTAATGCAGTAAAAGAGAGCAGGAGCGAGAGAGTGGGATTTTATCGGAATGAACAAGGGGGTTTTGCTTGCCTGGCACTTTTGAAGATAACATTGAGTCTTCATCAGTGTCAACGATCACATCACCGGTACAGCGTCTACCGAGGGGGAGCAACACTAGCAAACAGAAGGAAACACAATCAATGCAATGCACAATATGATGCATGCTATGACATGGCAACATGCTGGTGTTTTGAGCTAATGCATCTAGCAACAAGTTAAATGGAGTTGGTTTGAATACAAGATTCAAATTCAAACTCCATATGTGATTATTTAAATGCCATTCACTTCATTTGTCCTAAACAGTAGTGATAAGTTGTTCTAACATGCATGAAAATGGTACAGATGGATTCCTTGAATTTTTCTGATAATTTTTCATATATAAATTATTTAATTTGGAGTTACGGTTGAATTTTTATGATTTATTGAAGTTTTAGCTATTTTCTGGAATTTCCTGATTATTTTTAAATCCAGAAAATACTTATTGCGTCAGCCCCACGTCACTGTGACGTCAGCAGAGTCAACTGGGCGTCCCAGGTCAAACCTGACCAGTGGGGTCCACTGGTCAGTGACACAATCAACTAACCAAGTTAGTTAGCCCTAACTAAATTAGTTAGCCGGGCAGGGCCCGCATGTCAGTGGCCTATCTAATTAGCTAAGTTAATTAACGCTAACTAATCTAACACTAATCAAGCAGGCGCCTGGGCCCACACGTCAGGGGGTCAAACCCCGGGTCAACTCGCCGGAGTTGACCCGCGGCTTGTCGCCGGCGGAGCCAGAGACGGCGGAGGGGGTCGGAAATCCTCCTTCGGCGACCAAATCGTAGACTAAGGGGCTCTACGCGTAGCTGGTGTGTGCGCGCATCGAATCGTGGCATCCGTTCGTGCTGGGGAGGTCGGATTTGGCGACGGCGGCGAGCGGGGCGGCGGCCGGAGCACGGCGAGGTCGGGGTTGGCGCTAGGGGGCACGGCAGGTCGCACGGGTGGGCGCGCTCGGCTCCTGGAAGGGTGCTGAGCACGTTGCCGTGCTCGGGAGTTAGCTACGGTGGCTCTAGCCCCGTCTGCGTCATCGCCGGCGGCGAGGAACTGTCGGCTCCGACAGCCGGGGTGGTTAGAAGGCGCGGACGGGCACGGGGAGAGAGGGGAAATGGACAGGGGCTCATGAGGGGTCGGGAGAGAAGCTCGGTGTACTCGGGGAAGCCTCTGCAACGGCGAATTGACGACGGCGATCTCCGGGCACCGGAGATGAAGACGGCTACGCTCCGGTCGACTGCGGCCTCCTCTGGTTGCGTGCGTCGCGTGTGTAGCTCCACGGGGTCGGGGCGGAGCTCAGGGATGCATAGAGGGAGCGAGGGGGTGGCTGTGGCCCCGGTAAACGGTGTTGGCGGCGATGGGCGCGCTCGGCTGTGGTGGGGAACAGCGAGAGAGGAGCGAAGAGGGGAGAGTGCGGTGTCCAGGGGTCAAGGGGAGGCCGGGGAGGCGGTTCAGGCGCCGCGGTGGCGTGGGATGCAGGCAGGCAGGGAGGTGGCGTGTCGCCACGGCGCGCGCGTGCGCTGTCTCCCTCCTCTGCCTACTGGCAGAGGTAGAGGATGACTGGCATGGGCCTTGGTGGGCTAGGCCACCAGCTGGGCCAGCTAGGTGGGCTGCCAGGTAGGTCCAGGTGAGATTTCTCTCCTCTGTCTTTTATTTATTGTTTTCTATTTTGTTCTGTTTTGTTTTGGTTTAGAAAAAAATACTAAACCATTTTATAAAATCCTGAAAATAATTATGTGGCTAGAACTAAAATATACCAAACCACATAAAATGTTCCAGTAATTATTGGACATATATTATTTATATATAATATATATCTCCAATGCAAATAGCTATTTATTTAATTCAAAGGCCCAAAATAATTAACTCTGAGATACCAAAAATATTGTTTTGATCTTTACCTCTTTGCAATATTTTCAGAGACTAAGAGGAGCATTTTCTTGGACACATTTGAGAAGATTTAATTGTTGGTTATTTTTAGAGGTTTCCTGAGGCTTTTGAAAATTCCTCAATTCAAATTTCGTTTGAATTTAAACATGATGCACACATGAGGTCTAGCCTAGTGCATAACAGGACCAGGGATGTGACAACTCACCCCCACTAAACAAAAATCTCGTCCCGAGATTCAAGCGTAGGGCAAGGTGAAGGGGGGACGCAACTAGTATAATCTTCACGATCCAGGTTGCACTTCAAATGAACGTTGATTCGTTCACCATCATTGTCTTGATGTCTTGCTTCGAGAACTTCTGCTAATCATGACAAGAAGGGGAAAGGGAAACTCTAGAAGGATCGAACTTCTTGAAGGTCGAACAACTCACGGAATGAGACATAGAACCATCTCTCGGGTTGAGACATGAGATACACATCAAGAGGGGTGGAAAGAAATGGATGACGAAGGTTCACTAGGTGGACAACAATTCCACACTTAAAAAGGTGGTAAACGATTGTCAACGTAGCGAGGAGTTGAGTTGCCATGATACCACAACAAAGCACCTTAGGGACGGTGACTCGTAGAAATATCCCCTTAAGTGGCAAAAAGAATTACCTTGGATTTAAAGATCATTGAGACTCTCTATATCAGCCTAAGGCAAATCATAATCGATCATTTAGAGGGGTTCGGTAGAAAGGCATACCCGGACTTGGATGATGTGGATTACCTTGTTGAAGACAACGTAATGGATGAATTTGCTTACCACCGGAAATGGAAGAGACCCATAGTAGAATGGCACATGGGCGGTGCAAGCTGGGAACAAAATACAAATGCTGGGAATGATTCTGGTAACTGGGGAAGAACCCAACAATAGAGAGTGAACTCACTGTTTGAAAAGGTCATAGCATTGCCGAGGGAACTGAGAGGAATCCCAGTTAGTGCCGATGACAACACGTAGCGCTTGTGCGTGCTCTCAAGAACTTGAGCATTTCCACAATCATCAAGGTTTTATCAACATCCGTGTCAAGGGTGCTGACAACACAACATACTACCATGATGGCTAATGATGGATGATGCAGACGCAAAGGAAGATAACACCTTCTCAGATTTCATCTTAGCGAGGCCAAGGAAACAAAATCTGGATGATCGACCGAGAGACATTTAGCACTCCGCTTCTAATGTTCTCCTTGATGTGCTAGCGTATCCCATTCATTGAAATGGTTTGGTATCTAGAACATCAAGTAAAGGTCGGACTTCAGGAAGACAAAAATCATAAAGAATAACTACGGAAGTGAATCCATAAGAAATCCTCATGGGGAGGTGGCCAACTTCTCCAATCAAGATACTACAATATTAGGTCTCCCGGCGGGGTGTGTTGGCCACGACATTCACTTTACCGGTTATCACGAGACCAATATTATAATTCTTGGGAAATGCTCCAACCATCATATCTGCCTGAGATTCAGAACTGGTTGGTGTCAGAATATTCCAGACTCATTGAGTCTAGCAAGAAAACGAAAGTTTGCAACACAATTCGACGAGATGACGTTGCGAGATTCTCGGGAAATGAACTACGATAGCAAGCTCCAAAACATGAGCTGGTTCCGCTACACACGTGTGAACACGCTGTCCCAGACAAACATGATCACATGGTAGTCTTACAATAAAACACTACCGAGTTCTGGTTGGGAACCATCAGCGAGGATATCGAAGTTCTTTCATAAGTCCGGATGAGCTCTTATGAAGATACTCCTTCTCCTTGAACAAATCAGTCAGTGGCTTGGTGTGCTAGGATACACATATAGAATGAAGATGATCAGTCTATCAAACCACAGAATACTTCGCACGTGCATAACTGACTTGGGATGGTTCCAGAGGAGGTAAAAACATGCTTTCTCGAATTCACGGCGGCAACTTACATCAAATGCACGTGAATCAAAGGAAGTCACTTCTTTCATCCAAACATATGCTTCACGAGTGGGGCATGAAGAAAATTCTTACACAAGTTTCCAACACTAGGTTGATGTTCAACATGAATCATGGGGGAGACAAAATGCTGCTGATGGGCTCAACAACAACTCATCGGAATTTCCATATCACTGGACTTCCACCATCATGTGAACATAGGGATAGTATTGGTCAGACCAAAAGATGTAATGGTATATACTCGAGGGATCAACCACGAGTAATACAACATTACGAGCATCGTTGGTACTGATTTGATTGACGATAGCCCACACTCAAATCAAAGGATTGATAAGACAATAGGTCCAGCAACTGATCACAGGGACCAATCGATGAAGATATCCTCTTTCTTCAACACACACTACATAGAATATCCCTTTGGAACGAACTAAGTTAGGCAAGCTTTTATCTTCCAATTCTCCAAGTTGTTGTCTAGCTTAACCAACTAGCTCAGGGGTATCCAACACGGATTCTTGGAGAAATAGGGGTTTACAGGAATAAACCAACTTGATCACGAGCTCAACATAGCAGTCAGGTGACAACCTGGTAATACTTCCGGGAATACATCCAGAAAATCACGAACCACCAGCATGTTACTAAGCTCGAGAACAATCTCGCTTTTGAGGGCAAGACGATATGATCAAATGAGTGAGGACTTGACAAGATCCTAACTCATCAATCGGAGGGTGCACCGAAATAAGGACTAGGTAGCACGATCAGTCTTAGAGGGATGATTTAAAAACCAACATGCTAAGATTGAAATTATTATCCTTTAACTACTAAGCAACGAGGTTGCTGGGAGTATTGATTTCACACATCACAATTCATTTGTCGGTATTCCGGTTGCATCAACACGAGGGCCGAGGAATGACTAATGATGGTGAGAAGTATCACTACGTCAAAATTCATGAGAGTTGGTGCAGTTCTCATGACAATTCTGACATAAAGGGGGTAATACTCCAAGGTAGAACAAAACCAAAAGCTGGATTGGCATTTGATCTGCGGAATACAACTACTTTGACCCAATCCTAGATATGGATGAGGTACTGGAGTTTGTTTCTCCTAGTCATTCTGCGATAGAATGGCTTGACGGACCACAAGAGTAATAGGCATCGATAACGAACGCACGCATACTCTTGACTATCAATTGATAGACGAGGGTCAGAATGCAACTAAAGAGAACAACTCAAAGGAACATACGATTTTCTGAGTTGTGGATGCATGGTTTGGCATGTCGAACGAATTCAACATATTTCTTCCAGGCAATCCATGCGGAAAGGTAGAACTGGCAGAGTCACGATTTATGAATGGAGAACTCCTCAAGAATAATCCTGTTGTGATATTTCAGTTCAACGAGGAACTTCTGCCATAAGTAGTTCATGGTATTTGGAAGAAGAAGATACCACGGACCTCGAGGACTATCGCAAAGGTTACTAATAACCTAAGGGAGCTAGCAATTACTATCAACATGATGTAAGTAAGATGAATCTCGGGTTCAAAACCCAGGAGTAGAACACCTACTACTAAGTAGCATCACGGGATGCTTACAAGAATGATGGCCAGAATCATCACACTGGGACACAAACATGGCTAGACTACTAGATGATCACCTGAGACACCTAGGGTCTTAATAATATCTCCAACATATATGTCAAGGCAACAGAGTACCTCAACTCACCGATTAGTGTGGTTAATCTGGCCCAAAGGAACATCGAAACGGGAGGAAGGAATTTGCAAATGCATCCGACTATTTAGAAACCTGGGATGACTCAGACAGCATAACGGCTGTAAATGCTCAAAAGATTGGAGACATGCTACAAAAATGGTGGCATAGCCACTCAGAAGCACAATATCAAGGTTCCGAGATCAACAGTTAACATACAGAAGTCGTAGGAACTGAACTGAGACTTAAATCCAACAATCTATAAGTCTACTGATTAGTAACACGTGATCCTGATAGAAAGAAGAGATAGCCTAGTTCTTAATCCCCGTAGAAGAGAAGATGATGACTCAGATCAGAAGGCATAAGGTGTAAGGAGTAAAAAGAGCCTTACGTTCCATCCCACAATCAATTCCCTTATATAACTAAAGAATTTCTAGACTCAACTTCGACCAGTTTGGCTTGGTAATCCTCCAGGCAGTCAAGCTCTGATACCAACGCTGTTAGGACCCCGACTCAATGCCACATCGATCTAGCATGTAACACCTCATATCACTTTGCGGCCTCACGCATGGTACTCCCACGGGTGTCACCTTACCTTTGCTCGGGACCGTTTGCGTCTTTTGGCACACGTATATGATAGTGTCGCTAGCATCCATATGATAAGGAGCCCGGGCTGACATGGCTAGTCGTAAACCCAAAGTGGCACAAACTTACAGGGACAGGCATCCATGACCCAACATCGAACGTGTCGGTCATCAGCGAGTGAATCCAGGCTGTAGCACTGGGCTAGCAGGACTCCGGTGAACCGGGCTGTAGCGGGCTAACAGGACTCTGGTATTCATCGCGTGACATTTCCCCGAAGGGACAGACACAGGAACGAAGAAGGACACATGCCGGCCAGCCTAAGTGTTCCGGAGCAGTAGCAAGCTACCATGGCTCGGTGGAAACACTAGGAGACATTTCCCGGTAAGAGAGGCTACTAAAGATAAACAACTAGATAGTCAGATCCCACACATACCGAGCATTTCAATAACATACACACAATATGCTCGATATGTGCAATACAACATGGCATCACAAAATGACTCTACGACTCAAGTAGTTATTCAATAGGCTCCGAGGAGCGAGATATTACAAACATGGGTCTCATGACCCGACATTCAGAGCATACAAGGCAAAGTACATGCGGAAGCTATGATGTCTGAGTACAGACAACTATAAATGAAAAAGGCTGAGAAGCCTGACTATCTACCAGATCCTGCCGAGGGCACAAGATCGTAGCTGAGGTAACAAGCTAAACGTCGAAGTCCACGCGGTACTACTAGCGAGACTGAAGTCTCTCTGCAAAAACATAAAATAGGCAAACATGAGTACAAATGTACCCAGCAAGACTTACATCAGATCTATCTACATATGCATCATTATCAACAAGGGGGTGGTGGGGTTTGACTGCAGCAAGCCAGCTTTGACTCGGTGGCTATCCTGAACTACGACTGCAAGTAACTCTTTTGAGGTGGCGCACACGAGTCCACATATTCACCATATCAATACACCACTATGGATCCGCTCCCGTCTCCCTACGAGAACGCCATCCATAGCACTCACGCTTATCTTGCGTATTTTAGAGTATCCACTTTCATTTGTCGATGAACTATGCAAGGGGTCCAAGTTTCCATATTCGAGGAATCCGGCTATTCGAATAGATAATGATAACCCTGCAGGGGTGTACTTCTTCACACACGCTTTCGCCACTTATCGCCCTGTACCCGTCATGTACCTCGGCAACCTTCAAGCGGAAGCCGGGCGAGGGAGTCGGCCACGACCTGACTAACCGAACAAGTCTCTAGTCCAGGTTTATCGCCTATTCGGGTTCCATCCGCAAGGAGATCCGGCCGGGGTGTCGCTCACGGCCCCAAACGATGTGAGCAGGGTTCCCAAGCCCACCATCTGGGTGCCACTTGGTACACCGTGCCACTGTGCCTAGTCTGTCCCAAGCCCACCTGTACCGGGTGCCACTTGGTAGACTACTAACACTACCTACAAACACCAGAAACTAGTTGCAACTCCTGGACAGAGATCATGTTGGTTAATAAGTCGAGAGGGGTCGAGTTACCGGAACCCAATGTGTGGTAGTAACTGGTCATGGATCACAAACACAGAACTCAGTTCCTGAGGGCGGCTGCAATGAGACAACCCACCATGTACTCCTACATGGCCTCTCACCGCTACCTTTACCAAATCGTGTTCACACACTTAGCTCTCACACAGTAGGACATGTTCACACGCCTCTGATTCATCCCCGATGAATCAGACCTGACTCAACTCTAAGCAGTAGCAGGCATGACAAACAAGCATGAATGAGTAGGCACATCAGGGCTTAAACAACTCCTACTCATACTAGTGGGTTTCATCTATTTACTGTGGCAATGACAGGTCATGCAGAGGATAAAGGGGTTCAGCTACCGCAGCAAGTAACAAATATGTCGTTGTTGTCCTAATGCAGTAAAAGAGAGCAGGAGCGAGAGAGTGGGATTTTATCGGAATGAACAAGGGGGTTTTGCTTGCCTGGCACTTTTGAAGATAACATTGAGTCTTCATCAGTGTCAACGATCACATCACCGGTACAGCGTCTACCGAGGGGGAGCAACACTAGCAAACAGAAGGAAACACAATCAATGCAATGCATAATATGATGCATGCTATGACATGGCAACATGCTGGTGTTTTGAGCTAATGCATCTAGCAACAAGTTAAATGGAGTTGGTTTGAATACAAGATTCAAATTCAAACTCCATATGTGATTATTTAAATGCCATTCACTTCATTTGTCCTAAACAGTAGTGATAAGTTGTTCTAACATGCATGAAAATGGTACAGATGGATTCCTTGAATTTTTCTGATAATTTTTCATATATAAATTATTTAATTTGGAGTTACGGTTGAATTTTTATGATTTATTGAAGTTTTAGCTATTTTCTGGAATTTCCTGATTATTTTTAAATCCAGAAAATACTTATTGCGTCAGCCCCACGTCACGGTGACGTCAGCAGAGTCAACTGGGCGTCCCAGGTCAAACCTGACCAGTGGGGTCCACTGGTCAGTGACACAATCAACTAACCAAGTTAGTTAGCCCTAACTAACTTAGTTAGCCGGGCAGGGCCCGCATGTCAGTGGCCTATCTAATTAGCTAAGTTAATTAACGCTAACTAATCTAACACTAATCAAGCAGGCGCCTGGGCCCACACGTCAGGGGGTCAAACCCCGGGTCAACTCGCCGGAGTTGACCCGCGGCTTGTCGCCGGCGGAGCCAGAGACGGCGGAGGGGGTCGGAAATCCTCCTTCGGCGACCAAATCGTAGACTGAGGGGCTCTACGCGTAGCTGGTGTGTGCGCGCATCGAATCGTGGCATCCGTTCGTGCTGGGGAGGTCGGATTTGGCGACGGCGGCGAGCGGGGCGGCGGCCGGAGCACGGCGAGGTTGGGGTTGGCGCTAGGGGGCACGGCAGGTCGCACGGGTGGGCGCGCTCGGCTCCTGGAAGGGTGCTGAGCACGTTGCCGTGCTCGGGAGTTAGCTACGGTGGCTCTAGCCCCGTCTGCGTCATCGCCGGCGGCGAGGAACTGTCGGCTCCGACAGCCGGGGTGGTTAGAAGGCGCGGACGGGCACGGGGAGAGAGGGGAAATGGACAGGGGCTCACGAGGGGTCGGGAGAGAAGCTCGGTGGGCTCGGGGAATCCTCTGCAACGGCGAATTGACGACGGCGATCTCCGGGCACCGGAGATGAAGACGGCGACGCTCCGGTCGACTGCGGCCTCCTCTGGTTGCGTGCGTCGCGTGTGTAGCTCCACGGGGTCGGGGCGGAGCTCAGGGATGCATAGAGGGAGCGAGGGGGTGGCTGTGGCCCCGGTAAACGGTGTCGGCGGCGATGGGCGTGCTCGGCTGTGGTGGGGAACAGCGAGAGAGGAGCGAAGAGGGGAGAGTGCGGTGTCCAGGGGTTGAGGGGAGGCCGGGGAGGCGGTTCAGGCGCCGCGGTGGCGTGGGATGCAGGCAGGCAGGGTGGTGGCGTGTCGCCACGGCGCGCGCGTGCGCTGTCTCCCTCCTCTGCCTACTGGCAGAGGTAGAGGATGACTGGCATGGGCCTTGGTGGGCTAGGCCACCAGCTGGGCCAGCTAGGTGGGCTGCCAGGTAGGTCCAGGTGAGATTTCTCTCCTCTGTCTTTTATTTATTGTTTTCTATTTTGTTCTGTTTTGTTTTGGTTTAGAAAAAAAATACTAAACCATTTTATAAAATCCTGAAAATAATTATGTGGCTAGAACTAAAATATACCAAACCACATAAAATGTTCCAGTAATTATTGGACATATATTATTTATATATAATATATATCTCCAATGCAAATAGCTATTTATTTAATTCAAAGGCCCAAAATAATTAACTCTGAGATACCAAAAATATTGTTTTGAGTTTTACCTCTTTGCAATATTTTTAGAGACTAAGAGGAGCATTTTCTTGGACACATTTGAGAAGATTTAATTGTTGGTTATTTTTAGAGGTTTCCTGAGGCTTTTGAAAATTCCTCAATTCAAATTTCATTTGAATTTAAACATGATGCACACATGAGGTCTAGCCTAGTGCATAACAGGACCAGGGATGTGACAGGGCACTAGTCCATCTAGTAGTTCAGATGATGGTAGCAGGAGCACCCCAAGCAATTTGCCAAAGGCTGCCACTAGAGGAAGCAAGAAGAAAACTTTAGAGTCTGAGGATGAAGACTATGTGGCTAATGAGGATGAGGCCACATCAAAGAAGAAAGTGGTTAAGAAGGAGTACAGCTCAGCTGCAGTTAAGCCAGGGATGAAGATCAAAAGGCCAGAAGGAAGACAACCCATGTCTAAGGCTAGAGCATCCACTCAAGCATCTTTGGAATCTGAACCCAAAGAGCCTGCTGTAGAAGGAAAGAAAAGGAAGGAAAGGGTCAAGAAGACCATGGCCAGAGTGATTGGAAAGGCTTCCATGATGGAAGAAGAAGAGGAAGAAGAGGTTGCTGCACTAGCACCCAAGGCACAGAAGATTATGGGTGATGCTATCAGGACAGGGGCTGCGTCATCAATCCCAAAGAAGCAACGAAAGCTGCCTCCAAGCCCAAGACTGCACCAAAGAGAAATACCGAAACATACCAGCTGCTGAGAAGAACAAGGCCCCAGTGCCTGAGACTGTTGCTGAAGAAGAAGATGAAGAGCATGTTCTGAGAAAATTGAAGCAAAAAATTCCAGACCACAATGATGCTCATCCTATGGCTGAGAACATGAAGATTAGGAGAGGCTCAGGACTGAGGAAATGGAGAGAGACAGACCCATATGCTACAAGAAGAAGGACCGATGTTGATTACAGGTTCCACACAAAGGAACAACAGGATTTCTATGAGACAATTTTGTTGGACAAGAAGCCTATAGTGTGTGATATGTGGTGGGTCAACTGGACCTACATGAAGGAAAATGAGGAACACTATCATGGTGTGTTTGACAGCTTTCGTGCTTGTGGAGTTGCAGACTTTGTTGGGCAGAAGCTCACAAAGTGGAATGAGGAGCTCATAATGTAATTCTACTCCACAACACACTTCTATCCAGATGGCAGGATAGTATGGATGTCTGAAGGTACAAGGTACCAATCAACTATTGAGGAATGGGCCAATCTGATCAATGCCCCAAAGGAAAGTGAAGATGACTTGGATGTTTATGCCAAGAAAAAGATGGATCACAATTCTATGTCACAAATGTACAAGGAGATTCCTGAAGATGCTATTGAGACTTTCAAGTTTGGGTCAGTCCATTTTCTTCTGTCAGGACTGCCAACGATCAACTGGATCCTAAGGCACACTCTTTTGCCCAAGTCAAGTGACCACAACATGATCAGAAGGCGTGCAATTAACTTGCTACATATATTTGATGTGCCACAGAAGTTCAAGGTCATGAGCCTTATAGTTGAGACTATCAAGAGGACAGCAACTGACCAGAAAAGAAGTTGTGGATATGCCCCACAGATCTAGGAGTTGATAAACTCAAAGATGGACACAGGCACATACTTGTTGGATAAGGAACACTTGCCTATCTATCCTGACTTCGAGGACAATCATGTTGTGATGAATGAAGATGAAACCTCCTCAGTGCAAGCACAAGCAAAGATGGAGAAGGCAAAGATGGAGAAGGCTCCCGAGATGCCAACTCAAGAGGAGGAATCTGAGTACTTTTTGAAAAGCAAGAATGACCAGCTTGGTTACTTCATAGCATCATCTCTCAGCATTGAGAAGGGGTTGGTGTAGGATCGGAAGTATGTCTAGAGGGGGGGTGATTAGACTACTTGACCAAATAAAAACTTAACCTTTTCCCAATTTTAGTTCTTGGCAGATTTTAGCTAATTTAGGACAAGTCAAGCAATCGTCACATAATTCAAGCAAGCATGCAAAGAGTATATAGGCAGCGGAAAGTAAAGCATGCAACTTGCGAGAATGTAAAGGGAAGGGTTTGGAGAATTCAAACGCAGTTGGAGACACGGATGTTTTTCCCGTGGTTCGGATAGGTGGTGCTATCCTACATCCACGATGATGGAGACTTCAACCCATGAAGGGTAACGGTTGCGCGAGTCCACACAGGGCTCCACCCAAGGGCAACGGTTGCGCGAGTCCACACAGGGCTCCACCCACGAAGGGTCCACGAAGAAGCAATCACCCACAAAGGGTCCACGAAGAAGCAACCTTGTCTATCCCACCATGGCCATCGCCCACACAGGACTTGCCTCACTAGCGGTAGATCTTCACGAAGTAGGCGATCTCCTCGCCCTTACAAACTCCTTGGTTCAACTCCACAATCTTGTCGCAGGCTCCCAAGTGACACCTAGCCAATCTAGGAGACACCACTCTCCAAGAAGTAACAAATGGTGTGTAGGTAATGAACTCCTTGCTCTTGTGCTTCAAATGATAGTCTCCCCAACACTCAACTCTCTCTCATAGGATTTGGATTTGGTGGAAAGAGGGTTTGAGTGGAAAGCAACTTGGGAAGGCTAGAGATCAAGATTCATATGGTAGGAATGGAATGTCTTGGTCTCAACACATGAGTAGGTGGTTCTTTCTCAGAACATATGAGTTGGAATGGTGTGTGTGTTCTGATGGCTCTCTCATCGAATGAGAAGGAGGTGGAGGGGTATATATAGCCTCCACACAAAATCCAACCGTTACACAGTTTTCCAATCTCGGTGGGACCGAATCAATAAGCTCGGTCGGACCGAAAATGTAAACCTAGTGACCGTTAGTGATTTTCGGTGGGACTGACATGCAACTCGGTAGGACCGATATGGTTAGGGTTTGGGCATAACGTAATCTCGGTGAGACCGATTACACAAACTCGGTGAGACCGAATTTGGTAATTAGCTAACCAGAGAGTTGGTCAGGCAAACTCGGTGGGACCGATTTGCTCTTTCGGTGAGACCGAGTGGAACTCGGTGAGACCGAAAAGTTACAAAGGGGAAACACTGAGTTTACATTGCAATCTCGGTGGGACCGATTCGCTCTTTCGGTAAGACCGAAAAGTTACGAAAGGGAAACAGAGAGTTTGCAACCCCATCTCGGTGAGACCGAGATCCTTATCGGTAGAACCGAATTGCTAGGGTTTGGCAGTGGCTAATGACAAGTGAAACTCGGTGGTGCCGGATAGGAAGAATCGGTAGGACCGAGTTTGGCTTAGGGTTTAGGTCATATGTGGATATGGGAAAGTAGTTGAGGGTTTTGGAGCATATCACTAAGCACATGAAGCAAGAGGCTCATTAAGCAACACCTCATCCCTCCTTGATAGTATTGGCTTTTCCTATGGACTCAATGTGATCTTGGATCACTAAAATATAAAATGAAGAGTCTTGAGCTTTTGAGCTTGAGCCAATCCTTTGTCCTTAGCATTTTGAGGGTTCCACTTTCACATCCATGCCATGCCAATCATTGAGCTTTCCTGAAATAATCATCTTGGAATAGCATTAGCTCAATGAGCTATATGTTGTTATGAATTACCAAAACCACCTAGGGATAGTTGCACTTTCAATCTCCCCCTTTTTGGTAATTGATGACAACATATAGATCAAAGCTTCGACAAATGATAATAAGCATGAAATATATCGTCGCTTTGAGAAGTATGTGATAAGTAAGAGCTCCCCCTAAATTTGTGCATATTTAAAATTTGCTTTGGACTGCAAATGCACAAAGAGTTAGAGTCATGGGTTACTCTTCCATGTCACATATATCTTGGTGGAGCGCTCAAAATGATAAGAATGAAATACATGCACTCATCACCAAGAATAATGAATGATCACAAGATAGATAAGATAATAGCATTAAGCAAGCATTAAGTGTAGCTTATGATCAAACACATGATCATCAATGTCTCACAAGCATAGTATCTCAAGCACTCAAAAGCAAACAAGTTCGAAAACAACCACCAAATAAAGCAAGAGAGAAAAGCAACACTCTCTCTCTCGAAGCCTATGATCTATACATCTTCTCCCCCTTTGGCAACAAGTTACCAAAAAGTTCCTAGAAAATGCATAGCACTAGATCGACGCTCAGGCTTGATCTTCAGGTGGTGGTGGAGTCCGGATCACTCCAAGGACGAAGGCTTCGGTAGATGCTGAAGTAGTCGCTGGAGTTGGAGCTGAAGTAGATGCTGGAGCTGGTGGAATTGAGGCTGTAGCTGGTGCTGAAGTGGTGGCTCTTGTGTCAGCAACTGGCACGGCAGATGACCTCGGGCCTCGTGGCACTCTGGCAAAGGTATGAGTGGTAGTCCTGCCTCTCCTCTCCTGCATGTCCTCCTGGAGCTGCTCCACTGCAGACTGAACTTCTGTTACCTTGACATCCAAGTCATAGAACTTCTGTTCCATGATTCTCTCTAGGCTCTGCTGATTCTGAGTGAGAGTGGCCAGACTTTGCTCAATCCTCAGCGTGGATGCAATCAAGTAACCAAGCTGCTCTTGTTTAGTCTTCAAGAAGTATTCAGATGCCTCCTCTTGGGTAGGCATCTTGGCAGCTTTCTCCTTCCTTGCCTTCTCCTTCTTTGCAAATGCTTGGGCAGATGATGGCTCGTTCTCAGTCATGACAACTTGATTGTCCTCGAAATCTGGACGGATGGGCAAATGTTCCTTGTCCAATAAATATATGCCCGTGCCCATCTTGGAGTTGATGAGCTCCTGAATCTGAGGGGCATATCCGCAGCTCCTCTTCTGGTCTGCTGCAGTCCTCTTGATAGTTTCCACTATGAGGCTCATCACCTTGAACTTCTGAGGCACATCAAACACATGTAGCAAGTTGATAGCATGGCCTCTGATCATCTTGTGATCTCCAGACTTGGGCAGTAAGGTGTGCCTTAGTATCCAATTGATCGTCGGGAGTCCTGACAGAAGGTAATGCACAGAGCCAAACTTGAAGGTGTCAAGAGCTTCATTGGGAATTTCCTTGTACATATTGGACATGGAGTTGTGGTCCATCTTCTTCTTGGCATAGATATCCAAGTCTTCATCTTGCTCCTCTGGGGCATTAATGATCTGTGCCCACTCAGCCACTGTAGATTGGTACCTTGTACCCTCAGACATCCATGTGATCCTCCCATCTGGATAAAAGTGAGCCGTGGAGTAGAACTGCATGATAAGCTCCTCGTTCCACTTTGTGAGCTTCTGCCCAACAAAGTCGGCTACTCCACAAGCTATGAAGCTGTCTTGCACTCCAGGATAGTGCTCCTCATTGTCCTTGATGTATGTCCAATCAACCCAACGCATATCACAGACAATGGGCTTCTTATCTAACAGCACAGTCTCATAGAAATCCTGCTGCTCCTTGGTGTGAAACCTGTAGTCCACGGCAGTCCTTCTCCTTGAAGCATACGGGTCTGCTTCTCTCCACTTTCTCAGCCCTGAATCTCTCCTGAGCTTCATGTCCTCAGCCACAGGATGAGCATCGTTGTGGTCTGGGATCTTGGGCTTTAGCTTTCTCAGGACATTTTCTTCTTCTTCTTCAGCAACAGTCTCAGGCACTGGGGCCTTGTTCTTTTCAGCTGCAGGAATGCTCCTTGTATTCCTCTTTGGTTTTGGCTTGGAGGCAGCTTTGGGCTTAGATGCAGTAGCCCCTGACCTTATGGCATCACCCATTAGCTTGGGTGCCTTGGGCGCTGGTGCAGCTACCTCTTCTTCCTCTTCTTCTTCCATGATGGAAGCTTTGCCAAGCACTCTAGCCACAGTCTTCTTCACCCTTTCCTTTCTTTTCTTGCCCTCAGCTGCAACTGGCTCTTGGGGAGTGGGCTTCTCAGTTGAGGCTCTAGCCTTTGACATGGGCTGCCTGCCTGCTGGCCTTTTGATTTTCAGACCTGGCTTAGTGCCTTGAGCTGGCTCAATTCTCTTGGAAGTGGCCTCTTCCTCTGCCACATAGTCCTCATCTTCAGAGTCTGAAGTTTTCTTCTTCCTTTGTCTCGTGGCAGCCTTTGGCAAATTGCTAGGAGTGCTCCTGCTGCCTTCATCAGATGAACTGGAGGGACTAGTGCCCTCACTCATCACCACTTGCTGCTCTGACATATTTTGGCTATCACTTTGATCAGACATGCTGCAAACTGACTGCTGACCCTGTGAATAGATTATAGATGAGGTAGAAAGGATGAGCATCACAAAATGCAGAGATTTTTGCAAAAAGAATGATCCAAAAACTTAGTTTTAGTTTCCTACTGAAATCATCTCGGATCTACCGATTTTCAAACTCGGTGATACCGAAGCAGTTTTGGAACCTAAACTAGTGAACTCGGTAGGACCGAGTCACAGTTCGGTGGCACCGAGACTGCTAGGGTTTCACTGATTTCAAAAATCGGTCACACCGATAAGTAATTCTCGGTCAGACCGAGTCTCACTTGTGCAATGGCATAAGCCAAATCGGTGGGACCGAGTTTTTCAACTCGGTGGGTCCGAGATGGTTTTGGCGGAAACCTAAACCTAGAATTTTCGAATCAAACCTAATCTACGGGCGTTTTGACTGGATAGAAGTTTCTCAAACGTGGCAAGAATCAATATGATCACAATGTGCTAGGAATCAGATTGAGGAATAGCACAGAGATCAAGTCCATACCCTAGTTCGGCGGGGACTTGCTACGGCGGCAACGGCGGGGCAGAATTCCCGTTGACGGCGACGGATACCAGCGACTGGAGGCTGCTGGCGGCGAGAAGACGATCCGGAGACCTCGAGGGCAGAGCAGGCTATCGCGCGGGCGAAGGGATTCGGAGAAATTTCCAAATTTTGCCCGTGACTATATATAGCCCGACCCTGTCGGTGTGACCGAGTGGAACGACTCGGTGGCACCGAGATTCATAACTGCGTGCAGTTACTGAAACTCGGTGTGACCGAAAAGTTCAAATCGGTTGCACCGAGATCGAAAACCTAGATCAACTTAATGATCTCGGTAGGACCGAAAGTGGAGTATCGGTCAGACCGAGAATCATAAAGAGGTTTTGGAAGTTTAAGTCTATGACGAATCGGGGACTCCGAGCGCTCCTCACACAGAGTGGTTCGAATCTGACTTGATCAAATTTTGTGATGCAGCATGAATAGAGTTTGAGACGAGAAAAGCATAGATAGCTAGAGGAGGTTCTTAGGCATTCTTGTCCATCCACTTGGCAAAAAGAAATAAAACCGAACAATCAAAACAACAAGTGGATGTCCTCGAACGAGTAAAATATGCAACCAGCATGCTCACACAATAAGATGGCAAATGAAATATGTGGCAAGGCATGCACAACCAATACTAGCATCTATCAAGCAATTTGCGATGACTAGGTCATCTATGTATGAGTATATTGACTTAGGAGTCAAGTGAGAACACTTGATCATAGGTCATACTCATCGTTTAAGCCCAAGTGGGGTTACCACTTTTACATAAAGCATTGTTGTGTTCACATCTTTAGAGTTGCTTTAGCTCAAGTCTTAGAGTAAAGCTCCCCCTAGATGTGATATCCCCCCCTAAGAGGGATGAACTAACCTTGGGTTTTGTCGATGATGAC
The DNA here is from genome assembly GCF_018294505.1 of Triticum aestivum. Lineage (NCBI taxonomy): Eukaryota > Viridiplantae > Streptophyta > Magnoliopsida > Poales > Poaceae > Triticum > Triticum aestivum. The sequence goes on along the minus strand of NC_057809.1, from coordinate 344,424,388 downwards.
TTCATGTAGATATTGAAGATGTGGATGCTCAATGTTGATGTAGATCTCTTGGAGCTATCCATTTGAGTGAATTGCACTTTCAATACCTACATGGGTTAGTCCCACAAGGAACAAACAAGGATATCCATAGACATAGAGTGATGCACACAAAAGATGATGTCCATGAAAACTTTTAGGTTACCTTGTCCCTTGTCTTACCAACAAGAGGGTTTGTGACTCCTTGAACTAGTGCAAGATGTGGAAGTTGATTGCACTTGTTCTTGCCAAAATGATAAGAGTGAAGTATGTTGGCGGAGTCACCCTCAAGAACTCTCTAGTTCTTCTTCTTTTGGATCCACATCATCTTGATGGGAATCCTTGGAGTTGTAGTCGTACTTGATGAAGTGGAGCTTGAAGTAGTCTTGGGAATCCACTTGACTAAGGTCTTCGGAGCTTCTTCAAATGCATCAATTTCCTCTTGAAGCTTGTCCTTGCCTTTTTGCTTGTAGTCTTGTGGTGGAAGATCATCTTGAGCTTGTGTCCCCTTGAAAGAAGTATCATACTTTGTTGAGGGACAAACTTTGTCTTGGGGTATTGATCTTCTTCCCACTCAACTCCATTGGCATTGAACTTTTGTTCAAAACCAACACCTTGATTCTTCCGGTGCATTCCTTGCTTGCGCACAATTTCCTCGAATTGCTTACTCCCGGCAAGGCTTTTGTACACTCCTTTCTCTATAATTCCCTTCAATAAACTATTTTCTTGCTCAAGTGTAACTTGGCTAAGAGAATCATTAGTGGAATCAAGAGAACTACTAGAAGCAACAATATTGGATTTAACATGATCATTGTTACTGCTAGAGGAAGAATCTTTCTTGTTAGACTTGACTTGAGGCATGTAAGTGGATAAGAGTAAACGCTTGGCAATGTAAGAAGAACTTTTCTTGCGGAGATCATCATTGATTGCTTTTAAGAACTCATGCTCTTGCTCAAGATTGAGCTTTTCAAAGCGTAATTTCTCATGAGCTCTTAAAAGTTCTCGATGATCTTCGAAGATAGTGTCATGAGCTAACTTAAGAGTTTTTAGTTCTTTAGTTAGAGCCTCAATCTTCTCCTTATCATTGTCATTCGTTTTATCTTGATTAGCATGTTTAATTGACACTTCATCATAGTATTCATCACTAGAGTTGTCAACAAGCAAATCATCACCTAACAAGTCATCTTCATCACTATTGAAATCAACATACTCGGGGTGTGTTACCTTAGGACCTTTGGCCATGAAGCATCTTCCAATTCCTTCATTTGGTGAGTCAAATATGTCGTAGGAGTTGGTTGACACAAGTGCTAGACCGGCAACACCTTCATCTTGAGTATCTTCGGAGTCGGAGTGATAACTTTTCTCGGAGTGGCTGTCGGAGTCGGAGCCGGATACCCATTCACCAACATGAGCTTGATGTCTTCGTCTTGTGTAGCTCCTTGATGATTTTTCCTTCCTTTCCGAATCCTTGCTTCTCCGTGAGTATCTTCGTTCATAATGATCATCTCTACTCCTTCTCTCTCTTGGTGATGATTCTTTGCTTCTTCTTTTTGGAGAATCTTCTCTTCTCTTGTAGGGAGCCGTACACTCATTGGAATAGTGTCCGGGTCTTCCACAATTGTAACAGTTTCGCTCTCGACTAGAAGATCTTTTGTCATTGTAGGACCTTGACTTGGAGCTTCTATCTTTGCTTCTACTCTTGTAGAACTTGTTGAAGTTCCTCACCATTAAGCTCAATTCTTCATTGAAGTCTTGTTTCTCACTCGATGATGTAGGGGCTTCACATGAGGCTTTATAGGCACCACTTGATTTGTTGTGAAGTTCCTCTTTATCCTTAAGTGACATCTCATGAGCAACAATTCTTCCAATCACCTCCGTTGGCTTGAGATCTTTGTAGTTGGGCATCATTTGGATCAATGTGCACACGGTATCATATTTTCCATCCAAGGCTCTTAGAATCTTCTTGATGATGAATCTATCGGTCATCTCTTCACTTCCTAAGCCGGCAATCTCATTTGTGATGAGAGCAAGCCTAGAGTACATCTCAGCGACACCTTCACCATCCTTCATCTTGAACTTGTCAAGTTGGCTTTGAAGTACATCCAACTTGGATTCCTTGACGGAGTCGGTACCTTCGTGCATATCAATCAAAGTGTCCCAAATTTCCTTTGCATTCTCAAGGCGGCTGATTTTGTTGAATTCTTCGGGGCACAATCCGTTGAAGAGAATATCACAAGCTTGAGCATTGTATTGCAACATCTTCAACTCATCCGCGGTAGCTTCACGGTTTGGTTCTCTCCCGTCAAAGAAGTCACCTTGCAAACCAACACACACAATAGCCCAAACGGCGGGGTTATGTCCAAGAATATGCATTCATTTTATGCTTCCAACTAGCAAAGTTAGTACCATCAAAGTAAGGACCTCTACGGTGATAATTTCCCTCGCTAGACGCCATACTCTCCTAGGTTGTGAAACCAAGGCTATGACCACCAAAAGCTATGGAGATCAAAGCAAATGGAGACCAAAGCTCTGATACCACTTGTAGGATCGGAAGTATGTCTAGAGGGGGGGGTGATTAGACTACTTGACCAAATAAAAACTTAACCTTTTCCCAATTTTAGTTCTTGGCAGATTTTAGCTAATTTAGGACAAGTCAAGCAATCGTCACATAATTCAAGCAAGCATGCAAAGAGTATATAGGCAGCGGAAAGTAAAGCATGCAACTTGCGAGAATGTAAAGGGAAGGGTTTGGAGAATTCAAACGCAGTTGGAGACACGGATGTTTTTCCCGTGGTTCGGATAGGTGGTGCTATCCTACATCCACGTTGATGGAGACTTCAACCCACGAAGGGTAACGGTTGCGCGAGTCCACACAGGGCTCCACCCAAGGGCAACGGTTGCGCGAGTCCACACAGGGCTCCACCCACGAAGGGTCCACGAAGAAGCAACCACCCACAAAGGGTCCACGAAGAAGCAACCTTGTCTATCCCACCATGGCCATCGCCCACACAGGACTTGCCTCACTAGCGGTAGATCTTCACGAAGTAGGCGATCTCCTTGCCCTTACAAACTCCTTGGTTCAACTCCACAATCTTGTCGGAGGCTCCCAAGTGACACCTAGCCAATCTAGGAGACACCACTCTCCAAGAAGTAACAAATGGTGTGTAGGTAATGAACTCCTTGCTCTTGTGCTTCAAATGATAGTCTCCCCAACACTCAACTCTCTCTCATAGGATTTGGATTTGGTGGAAAGAGGGTTTGAGTGGAAAGCAACTTGGGAAGGCTAGAGATCAAGATTCATATGGTAGGAATGGAATGTCTTGGTCTCAACACATGAGTAGGTGGTTCTTTCTCAGAACATATGAGTTGGAATGGTGTGTGTGTTCTGATGGCTCTCTCACCGAATGAGAAGGAGGTGGAGGGGTATATATAGCCTCCACACAAAATCCAACCGTTACACAGTTTTCCAATCTCGGTGGGACCGAATCACTAAGCTCGGTCGGACCGAAAATGTAAACCTAGTGACCGTTAGTGATTTTCGGTGGGACTGACATGCAACTCGGTAGGACCGATATGGTTAGGGTTTGGGCATAACGTAATCTCGGTGAGACCGATTACACAAACTCGGTGAGACTGAATTTGGTAATTAGCTAACCAGAGAGTTGGTCAGGCAAACTCGGTGGGACCGATTTGCTCTTTCGGTGAGACCGAGTGGAACTCGGTGAGACCGAAAAGTTACAAAGGGGAAACACTGAGTTTACATTGCAATCTCGGTGGGACCGATTCGCTCTTTCGGTAAGACCGAAAAGTTACGAAAGGGAAACAGAGAATTTGCAACCCCATCTCGGTGAGACAGAGATCCTTATCGGTAGAACCGAATTGCTAGGGTTTGGCAGTGGCTAATGACAAGTGAAACTCGGTGGTGCCGGATAGGAAGAATCGGTAGGACCGAGTTTGGCTTAGGGTTTAGGTCATATGTGGATATGGGAAAGTAGTTGAGGGTTTTGGAGCATATCACTAAGCACATGAAGCAAGAGGCTCATTAAGCAACACCTCATCCCTCCTTGATAGTATTGGCTTTTCCTATGGACTCAATGTGATCTTGGATTACTAAAATATAAAATGAAGAGTCTTGAGCTTTTGAGCTTGAGCTAATCCTTTGTCCTTAGCATTTTGAGGGTTCCACTTTCACATCCATGCCATGCCAATCATTGAGCTTTCCTGAAATAATCATCTTGGAATAGCATTAGCTCAATGAGCTATATGTTGTTATGAATTACCAAAACCACCTAGGGATAGTTGCACTTTCAGTTGGCCACCCTAACTCAAAAGCAGGAGATCCTGGAAAGAATTGTGGAACAAAAATTCTATGATTTAGATGTCAAAGTAACTGAGATTCAGTCTGCTATGGAGCAGCTACAGGATGACATGCAGGAGAGGAAGGGCAAGGCAACCACTAACGCATTTTCTAAAGTGCCTCGATCTCAGAGATCTGCTGCAGTGCCTATACCGGACACTAGAGCCACTTCATCTGCACCAGCTACAACTTCAGTGCCACCAGCTCCAGCACCTACCCCACCAGCTCCATCTACTTCAACTGAAGTCTTTGTCCTTGGAGTTCTCCGGACACCACCACCTGAAGACCAAGCCTGAGAGACGTTCTAGTGCTATGCATTTTCTATGAACTTTTTGGTAACTTGTTGCCAAAGGGGGAGAAAAATGTATAGATCATTGGGTTTGAGAGAGAGAGAGTTTGCTTTTGTTCTCTCCTGTCTTCTTGGTTGAACTTTGTTTATCTTTTGATTGCTTCAGATACTACGCTATTATCTGTGAGACATTGATGGTCATGTGGTTGATCCTAAGCTACACTTATGCTTGTTAGATGATATTATCTTACTTATCCTTATATGATCATTCACTTTGCTTGGTGATGAGTGCATGTATTTAATTCTTATCATTTTGAGCGCTCCACCAAGATGTATGTGACATGGAAGAGTAACCCATGATCCTAACTCATTGTGCATTTGCAGTCCAAAGCAAATCTTAAGATATGCACAAATTTAGGGGGAGCTCTTGCTTTTCACATACTTCCCAAAGTGACAATATCTTTCACTCTTATTATCATTTGTCGAAGCTTTGATCTATATGTTGTCATCAATTACTAAAAAGGGGGAGATTGAAAGTGCAACTATCCCTGGGTGGTTTTGGTAATTCCTAACAACATATAGCTCATTGAGCTAACAATATTCCCAGATTAATATTTCAGGAAAATCTCAATGAATGGCATGTCATGGATGAGGAAAGTGGATCCCTCAAAATTCCAAGGACAAAAAGTTTGGCTCAAGCTTCAAGATCAAGACTCTACATTTTATATTTTAGTGATCCAAGATCACATTGAGTCTATAGGAAAAGCCAATACTATCAAGGAGGGATGAGGTGTTGCTTAATGGCTTGCTTGCTCAAAATGCTTAGTGATATGCTCCAAAACCCTCTACTACCTTCCCACATCCACATATGACCTAAAACCAAAAGTCAAACTCGGCCCCACCGATTCTTTCTATCCGGCGCCACCGAGTTTCAAATGTCATAGCCACTGCCACAAACCCTAGCAATTTGGTTTCACCGATAGGGATCTCGGTCTCACCGAGATTGGATTGTAATCTCTCTGTTTCCCTTCGTAACGTTTCGGTCTTACCGAGATGAGCAATCGGTCCCACCGAGATTGCAATGTAAACTCTCTGTTTCCCTTTTGTAACATTTCGGTCTCACCGAGAGGAGCGAATCGGTCCTGCCGAGTTTACCTGACCAACTCTCTGGTTATCTTATAACCAAAATCGGTCCCACCGAGTTTGTGTAATCGGTCACACCGAGATTACGTTATGACCTAACCCTAACCATATCGGTCCTACCGAGTTGCATCTCAGTCCCACCGAAAATCCTATCGCTCACTACGTTTGCTGAATCGGTCCGACCAAGTTTAACCATTCGGTCCCACCGAGTTTGGAAAATTGTGTGTAACGGTTAGATTCTGTGGAGGCTATATATACCCCTCCACCCACTCTTCATTCATGGAGAGATCCATCAGAACATACCTACACTTCCAATACACATTTTCTGAGAGAGAACCACCTACACTTGTGTTGAGGTCAAGATATTCCATTCCAACCATATGAATCTTGATCTCTAGCCTTCCCCAAGTTGCTTTCCACTCAAATCTTCTTTCCACCAAATCCAAATCCTGTGAGAGAGAGTTGAGTGTTGGGGAGACTATCATTTGAAGCACAAGAGCAAGTAGTTCATCATCAACACACTATTTGTTACTTCTTGGAGAGTGGTGTCTCCTAGATTGGCTAGGTGTCACTTGGGAGCCTCCGACAAGATTCTGGAGTTGAACCAAGGAGTTTGTAAGGGCAAGGAGATCGCCTACTTTGTGAAGATCTACCGCTAGTGAGGCAAGTCCTTCGTGGGCGACAGCCTTGATGGAATAGACAAGGTTGCTTCTTCGTGGACCCAAAGTGGGTGGAGCCCTCCGTGGACTCGCGCAACCGTTACCCTCCGTGGGTTGAAGTCTCCATCAATGTGGATGTACGATAGCACCACCTATCGGAACCATGACAAAAACATCCGTGTCTCCAATTGCGTTTGAATCCTCCAAACCCTTCCCTTTACATTCTTGCAAGTTGCATGCTTTACTTTCCACTGCTCATATACTCTTTTGCATGCTTGCTTGAATTGTGTGGAGATTTCTTGACTTGTGCTAAGATAGCTAAAATCTGCCAAGAACTAAAATTGGGAAAAGGCTAGATTTTTATTTGGTCAAGTAGTCTAATCACCCCCCTCTAGACATACTTCTGATCCTACACCGACGTAGCATGGCCGCAGGTCGGGTTTGAACTTCCCTGGCCAGACGACGCTGCGCATCTCTGGATTGAATGCGCGGCATCCAAAAATGGACGCGGGGCCTGCCATGGAGGTGGAGCCTGGTCTTAACACCCGTGCACTGCTGCTGCGGGTGGCGCGCGGTCTTGGCGTGGTGGTGTTGGGAGCACAGACGCATTTTGTTGTGGCCGCTGCACCACCTGATAGCTCGCCTCATCGCGTGTGAGCGCTCTGCGCTGCAGATCTTGTCGTGGAGCCTCCTACCTTGGCTCGATGATGGTGTCCTGCCTGGGAGGTGGAGGAGGCACTCCATGAGCTACGCCACCCGCATCAGGCGATGGTTGAGGCAGCAAGCGAGATGGTGCAGCAGATTCTCTGGTGGCGCTGACGAGATCGGCGATGCGGTCGAGCCAGTCCTTGTAGGAGTCATCGACCGGGCGGTAGCACAAGAGCTCATGTGCCATGAGTAGCGCGGCCTGCGTGTTCGCTGGGCCACGATGAGCTTGGGAAGACGAAGTAGCTGGAGTCAGCGACGGAGTGACGGTGTGCCCGTCCCGCCGCCTGGAAGGATGCAGCGACGAGGCCTGCTCTTCATCGCCCATGGGGCTGGTGGCGGCGTTTGCCACTGGCGATGGGGGACAGCGAGGGTAGCCGTCTCCCGTCGGTGCTGTCTAAGAGACGCGGGCCGCGAGAGTAGCCCGGGGCTCAGCACGAGGTCGACGAGCGTCAGCCGTGGAAGCGGTGGAGCAGTAGCAAATCGACCGGCGGAAGAGAGGCTCTGATGGACCCCAACCTGGCGTGCCAAATGTCGGATTTCGGGTTCCCCAGACCCTTGAGAGGTTCGAACTCTCAGGTGCGTGCGAAGGACTCAACCTCCCAAGTCTGCCTACTCGCCAATCTCACAGCCTAGCTCAACGAACTCAAAGGAAAAGGGGACATGGCAAATTACCCACGTTCGGGCCACCTTGCGGTGTAACACCCTACTCTTGCTTTGTGGTGGATTGGCCTCGAGGGGCTGAAGATGAAATAGTACAGTGGGATAACAACCTCAGGAGGAGGAGTGTTCTTGAGCTCAAGTGAGCTGGTGAGTTGGTCAGGGCGGAATGGACCCGATCCCCTCTACGGTGGTGGCTAGGTCCTATTTATAGGGGCCTTGGTCCTCTTCCCAAATGAAGGCGGGAAGGGATCCTACAACGGAAAAATTCGAAGGGAGACAGCTAGTACATGCTATCCTGACAAAAGTAGTCTTCGCCTGCAAAAGCCTCTGGTCGTGACGTCGTGGTGGGCTTGATGATGAACTCCGTCCTGCCATCCTGGCGGTCTTGGTTTTCTTGCAAGGGAATGGAAACCTTTGGTTGATTCCTCGGGACTCCGTGTCTGCGCTTGCCTCATTAGCACCAAAGAGGAAGCTGGTACATTGCGCCCGCTGGCGCCCGCCTGGCCTTGCTCGTCATGGCTCACATCATCCGAACATCCCGAGGTGAGGCTTGCATAGAAATCTCTGCTCCTCGGGAGTCAGCCTGAGGTGGCCGCTCCTTGTGGAGGTCTTGGTGTCATCTGCTAAGGGGGTCCTGGATTAAGGGGTCCTTGGGCGTCCGGGCTATGTGACGTGGGCCGGACTAATGGGTCATGAAGATACAAGATAGTATACATCCTCCCGTGTCCGGATGGGACTCTCCTTTGCAAGCTTGGACTTAGGATATGAAGATTCCTTCCTCCGTAAACCGACTTTCTACAACCCTAGGCCCCTCCAGTGTCTATATAAACCAGAGGGTTTAGTCCGTAGAGAAGATCACAGTCATACAAGCTAGACATCTAGGGTTTAGCCATTACGATCTCGTGGTAGATCAACTCTTGTAATCATCATATTCATCAAGATCAGTCAAGCAGGAAGTAGGGTATTACCTCCATCAAGACGGCTCAAATCTGGGTAACATTGTGTTCCCTGTCTCCTGTTAGCATCGACCCTAGACGCACAGTTCGGGACCCCCTACCCGAGATCCGCCGGTTCTGACACTGACATTGGTGCTTTCATTGAGAGTTCCGCTGTGTCGTCATTAGAAGCTTCGATGGCTCCATTAGTCATCTAGAACAATGCCGCCCTGGGGGAGGTTTTCTCCCCGGACAGATCTTCGTATTCAGCGGCTTTGGACTGCGGGCTAACTCGCTTGGCCATCTAGAGCAGATCGATAGCTACGCCCCAGGTCACCATATTAGTTTTGGAAATCTGGACTATGTCGCTGATATACGAGGAGACTTGATCTTCCAAGGGTTCACGACCCCAACCTCCGCTTTGGCCTTAGATCCGGAGCGCATCACCAGGTCCGAAGACAGGACTCCTGAGCGCGCCGGACTATCTGCGGCTACTAGGCCTAGTACGGGAGAGCCGGAGGAAGCAGTGTCGCTAGCAACCATCATGAAGCCGGACTCCACTCCAGACACTGGCTCCGAACCCTCGGAGTCAGTATCGTGTGAGCTCGGCCAGACTATCTTCTCCTCGGCCATACCTCACCTTTAAGCGAGGCTTTGGACTTGATGCGATCCCTCGTCATTACAGAGGAGGAACGGCTGAACAATGCCCAACCCATACTCGGGGCTGAGAGCGGGGAATTTTACGTCCCACCCACCACCCACTTCATAGCCACTGTCGAGGACTTAACTGACATGCTTGATTACGGCTCCAAAGACATCGACGGTATGGACGACGATGTCGGAGAAGAGCAGGCCCAAAGCCCGCCATTTACCGGAAGCTGGACGGCCACCTATTCATATGACGTGTACATGGTGGATACACTCAAAGAGGGTAACGGCGATAACGATAAAGATCCTGCCGAGGATAAACGTCCTGAGATATAGCCAAAGCACCGACGTCAGTGGCACCGCTCTAAATCACGCCATGGAAAAGACACCGATACCGGCACGAGAGACAACAATACTCCGGACGATGACGAAGACCAAGAAGACCCCGTCAAGCCAACCCCTGAACAGGACGATCGGGAAGATGGGCAAGTTAGCCCTGATGAACAGGCTATAAACGAAGACTCGGAGGACAGTAATTATCTTCCACTCTTCGAGGATTAGGTGAGCCTCAGCGACGAAGACTTTATCGTGCCTGAGGAACCTCTCGAGCATGTGCGCTTTAAGTGTCGGCTAATTGCCACTTCAAGGAGCCTAAAAAAGAAGAAGCAGCAGCTTCAAGCTGATCAAGACCTACTCAACGATAGGTGGGCTAATGTCCTTGCAGCCGAGGAATATGTTCTCGAACGCCCAACCAAAAGTTATCCTAACCGTAAACTACCACCTTATACTACCTCGCCGTAAAGGTAGGGACACATTAGCTCGGGGATATACATATGACCTGCGGAAGGACCTGGAGAAGAGAGCAGGTCAGACCAGATCGATCTACGGATCACGGTGGCGTGCCCCGACGCGCGACAACAGCTACCTAGCCGGACGTGACAATCATAACCACGTCAGGGCTGAAAACTACAGACGTACTCCATCCGAACTACGTCGCGACTTGGCCCGATATAGAGGTGCCGCACACCCCCTCTGCTTCACTGATGAAGTAAAGGAGCACGAATTGCCAGAAGGCTTTAAACCCGTGAATGTCGAGTCATATGATGGAACAACAGATCCCGCGGTATGGATTGAGGACTTTCTTCTCCATATTCATATGGCCCGCAGTGATGATCTTCATGCCATCAAATACCTCCCACTAAAACTGAAGGGACCAGCTCGGCACTGGTTGAACAGCCTGCCTGAAAACTCCATTGGTAGCTGGGAGGACTTGGAATACGCCTTCCGCGACAACTTCCAAGGTACATACGTCTGACCTCCGGATGCCGATGACATAAGTCACATAGTTCAACAGCCCGGAGAGTTAGCCAGGAAATTCTGGACTAGGTTCCTAACTAAAAAGAACCAGATCGTCGACTATATGGATGTCGAAGCCCTAGCGGCCTTTAAGCACGGCATCCGCGACGAATGGCTCGCTCGACACCTCGGCCAAGAAAAACCGAAGTCCATGGCAGCCCTCACGACACTTATGACTCGCCTTTGCGCGGGAAAATATAGTTGGCTAGCTAATCTTGATGTGTCACGTCTCATCATGGCGCTCTCTCCCACCCACCCACCCCTAAACCATAGCCCACGGGCGATCTCCACATTTCACCAATAACTTGGTGATCAAATCCATTCATCTTGTTCGGCATTCCAATATCTCTTCTCATGTCTTCTGTGATGGATCCTTCATTTGTATCTACCCTTGGCTTGGATTTCTCCAAGGGTAGAGTTTTTGCAGATGAGATCTAAAAGGCTTCCAGTCTCACCATTCATCCTATGGGAGATAGAGATGCTTTCACCTTGCTCGTCTCATTCAGCAGGCATGATTTGAGGCTCACCGAGGATTCTGTGGCCGCAGCTCTTGAATCTGTGTTGGGAGGACCAACCATTGATCTATGAGTTTCATATATTGCAGACAAGGTATCTACCTTTAATGATTCATGCAAGGATGTTGGTTTCTACATTGTTGATACTAGATCTTATTCATGCCCTCAATTCAAATGTTACTTTTATTTGTGGGGTAATGAGGGACTGATTTGGTATCATGAGTTTCAAATTTGGAAGAAAGAGTGGGATGCTGGATGGATTTTGGTTAGCCCCTCCAAGCACAGGGCAGCCTTAGGTCTCCTTGCAATGCATAATCCTCCTGCTAAGTCCACCATTAAGTCTGGATCCTCTGTTCAGAAGAAATTATCTTTTGCTACATTCCAAACTTATGAAGCGTGCACAGGGTATATATTTCATGCGTCTGCTGATTCCATTGCTACCGCTGAATGTGCTGGTTATGAGATCCCTGATAGGGAAAGTGTGGTCATTCATCCGCCTCAGCCTGTTTATCTTAATTGGACTGTAGCCTCGCCGCCGATCGTCTTTGGCATGGTGAGCACATCGGTGATCCAACATCGTACCGCCATGGGGGGTATTTCATCGGATATTGCGCCGGCTACTTCGGGAGGGTTCGGGCTCTTCAAATCATCCTTGCTTGGGCCTAGATGGCCCATCTTCTGTGGTAACACTGCCAAGCTCCTCTCAAGCAGCAGCCTCTTTTGACCAAATGATTAATGATATGGTAGATGAAATCGTAACGTGTCAGATATGTTTTAAGCAAGGGTGAGGGAGTCCTGGATTAGGGGGTCTCCGGACAGCCGGACTATATCCTTTGGCCGGACTGTTAGACTATGAAGATACAAGATTGAAGACTTTGTCTCGTGTCCGGATGGGACTCTACTTGGCGTGGAAGGCAAGCTAGGCAATATGGATATGTATATCTCCTCCTTTGTAACCGACCTTGTGTAACCCTAGCCCTTTCCGGTGTCTATATAAACCGGAGGGTTTTAGTCCGTAGGACAACATACAATCATACCATAGGCTAGCTTCTAGGGTTTAGCCTCTCCGATCTCGTGGTAGATCAACTCTTGTAATACTCATATCATCAAGAATAAAACAAGCAGGACGTAGGGTTTTACCTCCATCAAGAGGGCCCGAACCTGGGTAAAACATCATGTTCCCTGCCTCCTGTTACCATCCGCCTTAGACGCACAGTTCGGGAACCCCTACCCGAGATCCGCCGGTTTTGACACCGACATTGGTGCTTTCATTGAGAGTTCCTCTGTGTGTCGCCGTTAGGCTTGATGGCTCCTACGATCATCGATAGCGATGCAGTCCAGGGTGAGACTTTTCTCCCCAGACAGATCTTTGTGTTCGGCGGCTTCGCACTGCGGGCCAACTCGCTTGGCCATCTGGAGCAGATCGAAAGTTACGCCCCTCGCCACCAGGTCAGGTTTGGAAGCCTAAACTACATGGTCGATATCCGCGAAGACTTGATCTTCGACGGATTCGAGCCTCTGCCTTGTGCGTCACACAATCACAATGAGTACAATTTAGCTCTACGATCAGACAGTGTTCAGGAGATCGCACTGGCAGCTGCTCCGACCCTCAATTCAGAGCCAGTTGCACCGTCCATGGACGGGTGGATGGACCCCGCCACGGAGGCCTTACCCTCAGCGGCAATCGAGCCGAACATCGACCTTACCCTACACAAGAGCCGTGTTGTCAGACTGCCGGATCCTTCTCCGGCCACGGACTCCGAACCGCCTGCACACATTCCTAGCGAATCCGATTGGGCGCCGATCATGCAGTTTACCTCCGCGGATATTTTTCAGCACTCGCCCTTTGGCAACATACTGAAATCATTATGGTCTCTCTCCTTGTCAGGAGGATCCTGGCCGAACTATGTCCGGCAGGATTGGGATGCGGATGACGAAGAAATTCGTTGCCCACCCACCACCCACTTTGTAGCCACTGTCGACGACTTAACTGACATGCTCGACTTAGACTCCAAAGACATCGACGGTATGGACGACGATGCGGGATACGAAGAGGAACCACTGCCCACAGGGCACAGGACAGCCACCTCATCATACGATATATACATGGTGGACACACCCAAAGAAGGCAATGGCGATGAGACAGCGGAGGATGACCCCTCCAAGAAGCAACCCAAGCGCCGATGTCAGCGGCTCTGCTCTAAGTCCCAACAAAGAAAAAGTGGTGATACCAGCACAGGAGATAATAACACTCTGGATAGTGCCGAAGATGGCAACAATCCCCTCCAGCACGATCTAGGACAGGAGGATGGAGAGGCTAGCCCTCTAGAGAGAGTGGCAGATGGAGAGGCGGAGGATAATAATTACATGCCCCCCATCGAAGACGAGGCAAGCCTCGACGATGACGAATCCGTCATGGTAGAGGATCCCGTCGAACAGGAGCGCTTCAAGCGCCGGCTTATAGCCATGGCAAATAGCCTTAAGAAAAAGCAGCAGCAGCTTCAAGCTCATCACAGATCTGCTAGCTAACAGATGGACTGAAGTCCTCGCGGCCGAGGAATATAAATTCGAACGCCCCTCCAAGATTTACCCAAAATGCAGGTTGCTACCCCGACTGGAGGAAGAAGCATATGACGCGGCTGATCGGCCACCTCGTGGCCGCGATAGAGACGCATTCCAGCGAAAAGCTCAGCCTGCACCCCGACGTCATTCAAATAAAAAGGCATGGGGAAACACGCCAGACCTGCGAGACGTATTAGAGGACAAAGAAAACATGCAAGATCGATCTACAGATCCCAAGGGCGCGCCACTATGCGAGACGATAAACGTCATGCCAGATACAGTAAAAGTAAATCCGGCCGGGCCGCACAAAGTGGACAAGACTCATTGGAGCTGCGTCGCAATATAGCCCAGTATAGAGGTGCCGCACACCCCTTATGCTTCACAGATGAAGTAATGGATCATCAAATCCCAGAGGGTTTCAAACCCGTAAACATAGAATCATACGACGTGTCAGGACCCCGATTCCAAGTCACATCGATCTAGCCGGTAACACCTCATATCACTTTGCGGCCTCATGCAAGGTATTCCCACGGGTGTCGCCTTACCATGGCCCGGGACCATTTGCGCCTTTTGGCTCACGTATATGATAGTGTCGCTAGCATCCATATGACAGAGAACCTGGGCCGACATGTCTAGTCATGAACCCAAAGCGGCATAGACCTATGGGGACAGGCATACATGAATCACATCGAGCATGTCGGTCAACAGCGTGTGAATCCGGGCTGTAGCACTGGGCTAACATGACTCCGGGGAACCCGGGCTGTAGCGGGCTAGGCAGAGCTCCGGATGTCATCGCGTGACATTTCCCCGAAGGGACATACATAGGAACGAAGTGAAACACATGCCGGCCAGTCAAGTGTCCTGAGCAGTAGTGCTGGGCTAGCAGGAGTCCGGTGAACCGGGCTGTAGCGGACTACTATGGATCATGGAAGCACTAGACTACATTTACCCATAAGAGAGGCTGCGAAGGATAGACAACTAGATTGTCGGATCCCACACATACCAAGCATTTCAATCATACACACAATATGCTCGATATGTGTAAATACAACATGGCATCACAACATAACTCTACGACTGAAGCAACTCTTTTGAGGTGGTGCACATGAGTCCACATATTCACCATATCAATACACCACTATGGATCCGCTCCCGTCTCCCTACGAGAAGGCCATCCATAGCACTCACGCTTATCTTGCGCAGTTTAGAGTATCCACTTTCACTTGTCTATGAACTGTTATAGGCAACCCAGAAGTCCTTTACCGCGGACACGGCTATTCGAATAGATCATTTATAACCCTGCAGGGGTGTACTTCTTCACACACTCTCTCACCACTTACCAGAAGCCTTCAAGCAGAAGCCTGGCGAGGGAGTCGGCCATGACCTGACTAACCACACAAGTCTCTAGTCCAGGTTTATCGCCTATTCGGGTTCCATCCGCGAGGAGATCCGGCCGGAGTTTCGCTCACAGCCCCAAACGATGTGTGCAGGGTTCCCGAGACACCAAACGGGCGCCCAGTACACCGTGCCACGGTGTATCTACCGCATCATAGCCCACCCCTAGGGTCAGCGCTACGCACGACCGCCAACACATATCCTATGAACAGCCGAAACTAGTTGCAACTCCTGGATAGAGGACTAGGGCAGTTAATAAGTCAAGAGGGTCAATTAAGGATCCCAATGAGTGGTAATAGCTGTTCATGGATCACAAACACAAAACTAAGTTCGTGAGGATGGTTTTAGTGAGACAACCCACCATGTACTCCTACATGGCCTCTCACCGCTACCTTTACCAAATCATTTTCACACACTTAGCTCACACACAGTAGGACATGTTTATCACCATTCCAATTCATTCTCGATGAATCAGACCTGACTCAACTCTAAGAAGTAGCAGGCATGACAAACAAGCATGAATGAGTAGGCACATTAGTGCTCAAACAACTCCTACTCATGCTAGTGGGTTTCATCTATTTATTGTGCCAATGACAGGTCATGCAGAGGATAAGGGGTTCAACTACCGCAGCAAGTAACAAATGAATCGTTGTTGTCCTAATGCAGTAAAAGTGGGCTGGAGCGAGAGAGTGGGATTGTGTCGGAATGAACAAGGGTGTTTTGCTTGCCTGGCACTTCTGAAGATAATATAGCTCTTCATCGGTGTCATCGAACTCATCGTCGGAACAACGCCTATCAAGAGGGGACAAATATCAGCAACAGAGAGGAAACACAATCAATGCAATGCAACAATATGATGCATGAATGTGACATGGCAATATGTTGTGATTTGAGCTAATGTAGCTAGCAACGATTTAAATGGAGTTGGTTTGAACACTAGATTCAAATTTGAACTCCACATGAGGCATTTCAAATACCATTCATTCAAATTGTCATATATAGTGTCTATAAGTTGTTCAAACATGCATGAGAATGCCATAAACATTTTCTTCATATTTTTCTGATAATTTTTCATATATAAATTATTTCATTTGGAGTTACTGTTGATTTTCTATGATTTTTAGAAATTTAGGCAATTTTCTGGATTTTCTAATTATTTAGAAATAAACTAATTTCAGAAAATGCATTACTGCATCAGCACTACGTCAGCATGACATAAGCGGGTTAACGGGGCAGCCCAGGTCAAACTGACCAGTGGGTCCCACGTGTCAGTAGCTAAACTAAATTAGTTAGGTTTAGTTAATCCTAATCTAGGTTAGTTAGCAGGGCAGCCCCACCTGTCATTGAGCTAGGGGAGGTCAAACCCCTTGGTCAACTCGGGCTAACGTGCCGGCGTTTAGCCGCCGGCGGCAGCAGACGTGGCGGAGGGCGCGGGATTTGCACTCCAGCGACCAAAAGGACGGCGGAGGCCATCTACGGGGAGCTGGAGGTGCGCCGCTTCCATTGGTGGTGGTTGTTGGTCCGGAGGTGGCCGGAATCGTTGCCGGCGACGACGTTGGCGGCTAGCAGAGCTCGGATGAGCTCGGGGTCGTCGCTACAACGAGCGTGGTGGCGCGGGGTTAGCACCTATGTGCTCTACGTGGTGCGGCGAGCAAGGTAGACATGATGGCCAGGCCGTTGCGTGGCCGGAGTCACGCCGGCGGTGAGCACAGGCGGCGGCGGGTGCGGGTGAGCTCGGTGCAGTGTGTACAGTGCACGACAGAGGTAATGGAGAGGGGGAGGATGGATCAGGGCTCACGTCGATCGCAGCAGGCGTCAAAGCGGGCTCGGGGAAGGCCGGAGCTGAGCGGGGTGGCGACGAAGATCTCGGCGGACCGAGGTTGAAGAAGACGGCGGGGACAGTGATTCAGGGCTTCCGGTGTTGCTTGGATAGGTGCAGAAGGCGTAGGCAAGGGTGGCGGGGCTCGTGGACAGGTCAATGAGGCAAGGGGGAGGCGGTGGCCATGGGGAACGGCGACGGTGGCGACGAGCTCCGCTCGGTGGTGTGCGCGAGAGGGAAACAGAGGAGGGGTTGGGGTCCAGGGGAGAGAGGAGAGGTGAGGGGGGCGAGGGGGAGTGCGTGGCACTCCGGGCTGGCTCCAGAAGCGGCGGAAGCAGGAGGTGGCTCGGGCGCGTGCCGGCGCGCGGTGGCCACACGCCCTCGCCTACTGGCGCGAGGAGGAAGGCGACAGGGAGGCGCTGGTGGCCTGGGTTGTCCAGCTGGGTCGCCAGGTGGGCTGCAACAGGTGCAGAAAGCTGGGCCAGGTAGGTTTTTCTCTCTCTCTCTCTCTCTCTCCGCTTTTTGTCTCAGTTTTCTATTTTTCTGCAGTCTTTGTGGCTTTTCTAAAAATACCTAGACCCTTTCAAAAAACACCAAACTGCACATGCCCACTGTATAGAATATATCCAACATGGAACATTTAAGTTTAGGATCACTTGGGCATTTAAAATATTTACTAGCATTTAAATGCCCAAATTCAAATAACATATGATTTAATCCAGTGACCTTTGGATGACCTAGAAATTTGTGCACCATTTTTGTCAGAGGTTCTAGACCAAGGCAAAGATGATGAACATTTTAGAAGGGCATTTTGGGTTCATTGAAAAAGATTTTAGTAAACCCTAGTTGGATTAAGGGGGTGCTGGGGGTTTTCTGTCATCCCCATTTCATATTCATTTGAATTAAACATGATGCACACATGAAGCTAGCCTAGTGCATTGCCAGAAGCTAGGGATGTGACAACTCACCCCCACTAAACAAGAATCTCGTCCCGAGATTCAAGCGTAGGGTATGATGAAGGGGGACCGCAAACTAACACAATCTTCACCATCCAGGTTGCATCTCATAAGAACGTTGATTCGATCACCATCTTTGTCTCAACGTCTTTCTTTGAGAACTCCAGCTATCATGACAATGAGAGGAAAGGGAAAACTCCAGAAGGATCGATCTTCTCGAAGATCGGAAAACCGACGATCAACTCACGGAATGAGACATTGAACATTTCTTGAGCTGAGACATGAAACATACATCCAGAGGGATGGTGTGTAATAGATGACGAAGGTTCACTACGTAGACACAATTCCACACTTAAAAAGGTGGTGAATGGTTGTCAACGTAGCGAGGAGTTGAGTTGCCATGATACCACAACGAGACATCTTGGAGGAAGGTGGATCACAAAAATATTCCCTTAAGTGGCAAAAAGAATTACTTTTGATTCAGAGATCATCAAAACTCTTTATACCAGCGTAAGGCAAATCACAACAATCGTTTGGCAGAATATGAAGGGATGGCATACCCAGACTAGAATGGATGATGTGGACTACCTTGTTGAAGACAATGCAAGGGATGATTTTGCTTATCATCGGAAATGGATGGGATCCATGGTAGGTCCATGTTGGAAGATGATCTTGGACATCAACTGCTGAGAAGGGCAGCCCATGGAAAATTGGCACGATGGGGTGCAAGCCGGGAACAAAATGTAAATGTTGGGAATGTTCCAACCATCATATCTGCCTGAGATTCAGATCCGATTGGTGACATGATACTTCAGACTCAACATGTCTGAAAAGAAAGTTTGCAACACAAATAGACGAGATGACATTGCGAGATTCTCGGGAAATGAACTACGATAGCAAGCTCCAAAACATGAGCTGGTTCTGCTACACACATGTGAACACACTATCCCGGACAAGCATGACCACGTAGAAGTCTTATAATAAAACACTACCGAGTTCGGTGGGGAACCAGCAACGAGGATATCGAAGTCCTTGCATAAGGCATGCCCTTAAGAAGGAACTTCTTCTCCTGGAACAAATCAGTCAGTAGCTTGGTGTATTAGGAGATACAAATGGAATGGAGGTAGCGAGCCTGTCAAACCATAGCATACTTCGCACATGCATGACTGACTTGGGATGGTACCAGAGGAAACAAAAACAACCTTTCTCGAACTCACGGCGTCAACTTGCATCGATTGCACGTGAACTTAGAGGAGGTCACTACTTCCATCAAAACATATTCTACATGAACGGGGCATGAAGAAAATGCTTACACAAGTTTTCAACACTAGCTGGATGTTCAACACAAATCATGGAGGAGACAAAATGCTGCTGATGGGCTCAGCAGCAACTCATCGGAATTTCCATATCACTGGACCTCCACCATCATGTGAACATGGTGATAGCATTGGTCAGACCAAAAGATGTAATGGTGTATGCTCAAGGGATCCACCACGAGTAAGACAACATTATGAATATCGTTAGTTCTAACTGGATTTGACGATGGCCCACACTCAAATCAAGGTTTGGGCAAGACGATAGGTTCAACAACTGATCACGAGAACCAATTGATGAAGAAATCATATTTCTACAAGACACATACAAGATATCCCTTAAGATGAACTAAGTCGGACAAGCTTTTATCTTCCAACTCTCCAAGTTGTTGTTTAGCTTAACCAACTAGCTCAGGGTATCTGACACAGATTTCGGAGAAAAGGGTGGCTACAAGAAACCAACTTGATCACGAGCTCATCATAGAGGTCAGGTGACATCCTGGTGATACTTTCAAGAAGATATTTAGAAAATCACGAACCACCGATATGTTACTAAGCCTGAGAACAATCTTGCTTTTTAGGGCAAGGAGATGTGATCGAATAAGCAAGGGGTTGATACAACCCTAACTCATTGATCGAGGACTGCACCCGAAATATGGACTAGGTAGCACAATCAATCTCAGAACGATGGTTTAGTAACCAACACGCTAAGAATGAGAATATTGTCCTTTAACTACCAAGCAATGAAGTTGCTAGGAGTATTGATTTCACACATCACGATTCACTTGTCGGCATTCCAGTTAGGATAACACAGGAACCGAGGAATGAACAATGATGGCGAGGAGTATCACTATATCAAGAATTCATGAGAGGTTGTGCAATTCTCATGACATTCTTGACATAAGACGGTAATACTTTAGGGTAGAACAGAATCAAAAACTGGATTGGCATTTTGATCTGCGGAGCACAACTATTTTGACCCAATCCTGGATATGGATGAGGTACTGGAGTTTGTTTCTCCTAGTCATTCCGAGATAGAATGGCTTGATGGACCACGAGAATAATAAGCATTGATAACACAGATGCACAATTACTCCTGACTATCAATTGATAGGCGATGGTCAGAATACAAATGAAGAGGGACAACTCAAGAGGACATATATCTTTCTGAGTTATGGATGCATAGATTAATATGTCGAACCAAGTTCAACAGGTTTCTCCCAGATAACCCATGCAGAAAGGTAGAACTTGCAGAATCACAATTATGAATGGAGAACTCCTCAAGAGTACTCTGATTGTGATATTTTGGTTCAAAGAACTTCTGCCTTAATGGTTCATGGTATTCGGAAGAAAAAATACCACAGACCTCGAGGACTGTCGCAAGGTTACTAATATCCTAAAGGATTGAGCAAACACTATCAACATGAGGTAAGTAGGGTGAATCTCGGGTTCAAGAACCCAGGAATGGAATACCTACTACTAAATGGCGTCACGGGATGCTTCCGAGAATGGTGGCTAGAATCATCACACCGGAACACAAAACATGGCTAGATTACTAGGTGACTCCCTAAAACACCTAGGGTCATAATAATAGCTCCAACATATATGTCGAGGCAATAGAGTACCTCAACTCACGAATTGGTGTGGTTGAACTGGCCCAAAGGAACATTGGGAACAAAAAGAAGAGATTTGCAAATGCATCAGACTATTTAGAAGCCTGGGATGACTCGGACAGCATAACGGCTGTAAATGCTCAAAATTATTTGAGACATCCTGCAAAATGGTGGCATAACCACTTAATATCACAATATCAAAGTTATGAGATGAACAGTAAACACACAGAAGTAGTAGGAACCGAAATCGAGCTTGAGTCCATCAATCCTACGAGTCTACGGATTAGTAACACGTGATCCTGATAGAAAGACGAGAAGCCTAGTTCTTAATCCCCGCAGAAAAGAAGAGGTTGACTCAGATCAGAAGGGCATAAGGTAAAGGAGTAAAAAGAGTCTTACGTTCCCTTCCACGATCAATTCCCTTACATAACTAAAGCATTTCTAGACACAACTTCGACCAGTTTGGCTTGGCAATCCTACAGGCACTCAGGCTCTGATTCCAACGCTGTTAGGACCTCGATTCCAAGTCACATCGATCTAGCCGGTAACACCTCATATCACTTTGCGGCCTCACGCACGGTATTCAAACGGGTGTCGCCTTACCATGGCCCAGGACCATTTGCGCCTTTTGGCTCACGTATATGATAGTGTCGCTAGCATCCATATGACAGAGAACACGGCCCGACATGGCTAGTCGTGAACCCAAAGCGGCACAGACCTATGGGTACAGGCATACATGAATCACATCGAGCATGTCGGTCAACAGCGTGTAAATCTGGGCTGTAGCACTGGGCTAACAGGACTCTGGGGAACCTGGGCTGTAGCAGGCTAGGAAGGACTCCGGATGTCATCGCATGACATTTCCCCAAAGGGACAGACATAGGAACAAAGTGAAACACATGCCGGCCAGTCAAGTGTCCTGAGCAGTAGTGCTGGGCCAGCAAGACTCCGGTGAACTGGGCTGTAGCGGACTACTATGGATCATGGAAGCACTAGACTACATTTCCCCATAAGAGAGGCTGCCAAGGATAGACAACTAGATTGTCGGATCCCACACATACCAAGCATTTCAATCATACACACAATATGCTCGATATGTGTAAATACAACATGGCATCACAACATAACTCTACGACTCAAGCAACTCTTTTGAGGTGGCGCACACGAGTCCACATATTCACCATATCAATAGACCACTATGGATCCGCTCCCGTCTTCCTACGAGAACGCCATCCATAGCACTCACGCTTATCTTGCGCATTTTAGAGTATCCACTTTCACTTGTCTATGAACTGTTATAGGCAACCCGGAAGTCCTTTACCGCGGACACGGCTATTCGAATAGATTATTTATAACCCTGCAGGGGTGTACTTCTTCACACACGCTCTAGCCACATACCACCATGTACACATCGTGTATCTTGACAACCTTCAAGCAGAAGCCTGGGCTGCAACAGGTGCAGAAAGCTGGGCCAGGTAGGTTTTTCTCTCTCTCTCTCTCCGCTTTTTGTCTCAGTTTTCTATTTTTCTGCAGTCTTTGTGGCTTTTCTAAAAATACCTAGACCCTTTCAAAAATCACCAAACTGCACATGCCCACTGTATAGAATATATCCAACATGGAACATTTCAGTTTAGGATTACTTGGGCATTTAAAATATTTACTAGCATTTAAATGCCCAAATTCAAATAACATATGATTTAATCCAGTGACCTTTGGATGACCTAGAAATTTGTGCACCATTTTTGTTAGAGGTTCTAGACCAAGGCAAAGATGATGAACATTTTAGAAGGGCATTTTGGGTTCATTGAAAAAGATTTTAGTAAACCCTAGTTGGATTAAGGGGGTGCTGGGGGTTTTCTGTCATCCCCATTTCATATTCATTTGAATTAAACATGATGCACACATGAAGCTAGCCTAGTGCATTGCTAGAAGCTAGGGATGTGACACGACGGCACGACAGATCCTGCGGTATGGATCGAGGATTTCCTCCTACACATCCACATGGCCTGCGGTGATGACCAACACGCAATCAAATACCTCCCACTGAAACTTAAAGGACTAGCTCGGCATTGGCTCAATGGCTTGCCTGCGGAGTCCATTGGCTGTTGGGAAGATCTGGAAGCCGCATTCCTCGACAACTTTCAGGGCACTTATGTGCGACCACTAGACGCCGATGACTTGAGCCACGTAATTCAACAACTAGAGGAATCGTCCATGCAATTCTGGACAGTGTTCCTAACTAAGAAAAATCAAATTGTCGACTGTTCGGATGCAGAGGCCCTAGCAGCTTTCAAGCATAACATCCGCGATGAGTGGCTTGCCCGGCACCTTGGACAAGAAAAGCCAAAATCTATGGCAGCCCTCACGACAGTCATGACCCGCTTTTGTGCGGGAGAAGACAGCTGGCTGGCTCGCAGTAATAACATATCAAAGAACCGTGGTACTTCGGATACCAAGGACGGCAATGGTAGGTCACGTCGCAACAAACATAAACGTCGCATTAACAGCGACAATACTGAGGATACAACAGTCAATGCAGGATTCAAAGGCTCTAAACCCGGTTAGCAAAAAAGCCATTTAAAAGAAGCACCCCGGGCCCGTCCAGTTTAGACCGCATACTCGATCGCTCGTGTCAAATACACGGCACCCCCGACAAGCCAGCCAACCACACCAATAGGGATTGTTGGGTATTCAAGCAGGCCGGCAAGTTAAATGCCGAAAACAAAGATAAGGGGTCACATAGC
The DNA here is from genome assembly GCF_018294505.1 of Triticum aestivum. Taxonomy (NCBI): domain Eukaryota; kingdom Viridiplantae; phylum Streptophyta; class Magnoliopsida; order Poales; family Poaceae; genus Triticum; species Triticum aestivum. The sequence goes on along the minus strand of NC_057809.1, from coordinate 344,400,701 downwards.
GATGACGAGGAAGAGCCCCGGCAGCCGAACACCGGAGGACAGAAGAGGTTCCCCCCACAAGTGTGGACGATTAACATGATATACGCAACCCACATCCCCAAGAGGGAGCGGAAGTGTGTGCTCAGGGACATATATGCGTTGGAGCCAGTCGCCCCAAAGTTCAGCCCATGCTCCTCCTGTCCGATCACCTTCGATCGCAGGGACCACCCACTACTAGGGAAAAGCCTAGCAGTAGCGCCGGTTTTTGGCCTATCAGTAGCGCGGGTAGGCGCGGTACTGATAAGGCGCTACAGCTAATGCTTAGCAGTAGCGCCTAGGCACTCGCTACTGCTATATCTACATAGTAGTAGCGCTTGCCTAGTCAAGCGCTACTGCTAATTACTAGTAGCACTTTCAAAAACAATCGCTACTAATATCATTCCCTATTCCATTTCTCTTGAATTTTAGGTCGTATTCACATACCTGTATACAACTTTTCATACAGTAGCAATTTAGAGATTGTTTTTATATCATAACGAGTTATTAAATCACTAGGTGAAAGAACCTTGGATTAGTTTCAAGTGCATGGATCCAAACTAACCAATGGTCACTTTGGATCCATCCATTTGAAACTAATCGGCGGTTCTTTCACCCAATGACATAATAACTTATCATCATCATCATAATATCGTTAACAACTTATCATAATAATACATCATTGTCACATAACTCCTCATAATCATCATTTTCATCCAATGTCATATAACAACTTCGTCACTAGTTATAATAACAACTCCTCCTCATCATCATCATAGTAATCATAATCACCACTCCTACTCAGCATCACCATCAAGTCTAAGACATTGTAGTCATATATAAGCTAACCTACTCCTCTCTCCTACCTAAAATACCATAAAACAGATAAACCGGTCCTTCACCATAATGGAGAATGGACATAAACCTATCTCCAACTTGTGGCTTGCGCACATTCATTTTGTCTCCAATTATTTGCATGTGCGCATTCATCACTTTGATCCATTCTTTGATTTTGAGGCTTCCATCATTTGAAGAAATCGAGTATGTAGTATGGTAAGCCTCCGAAGGAGTTGGTCGTAAGCTAACCATATGCATATCACCTTTGGTAAATAGCATATCAGGCGCAACCTACATCGGGAGCCTCTATTCAAAAATGGAATAGTAACATATATAGTTAGCAATGGTTTACTTAAGAATAATGTATGCAATGAAGTTACCATCATTAACAAAATCTTACCAAGTTTTTGGCAGTGAAGTTATCATCAAGCAATGTATGGACTAGTGGCACGTATCTAGTATAATTTGGGCTGATAGAGTGACTGTTTTTTAAGGCCTCAACATCTTCTATGAATGAGACAAGATAACCTTTCTCCTCACAATTAAGCTTGGAGTCATAGCTGTAGTATGTGTTGTCTACTACCTTCCGAGTATTTCTTGAAGATAAGAAATAAGCTGAAAATTATAAATAAATAAGTTTAGTACGGACGAACACCAAATAGTTTTAAATTAACAACATAAATTGCTGAACTTAACAAATTAGTTTGGCAAACTCACATCTAGGCAAAACTGGAGGCATATCCACATCCACCAAGATGTTGATATTATCATCATCATCATAATCTTCAGGACGAATATCAAATCTTATTCGCATTCCCTCCTCAAATCCATATGACTTGCAGAGAGCTTCCCAATTAGAGCAACCAAAATGGGAGCGACCGACCACATTGTAGAACTTAACCAGAAACTCATAACCATGTTTAGTTCTTAAGTGAGCATCCTCGTCTCCACATTCTCAAAGTCATCTAAACCAAAACCAAGCTTCTCCAATACATATGGTCCAGCATGGCACGGGATATACTAATCAAATTGAAAAAATCCATAAATTACACGTTGAACAAAAGAAGCACAAGTGATGATATTAATTATGATGAAATGCTTGTCGTTGCATACCGTACAAACATCGAAGGTCTCTTCCAGCTTCACGGTGAAAAACCTATCGTTTTGCAGGTGAGGAAACCTGTCGCACACACCTCGGTCATCGTAGCAGTACACACACTCCGGGATCCCATCGTCATCAGACATCTCCTATGTTCAAAATTCAAAGATTATAACTCGACGGCAAAACACAAAAAATCCGGCATGACCTTGTGGTTTAGAGATGACGCGCTACTGCTATTTTCTATTCAGCAGCGTGTTTTCCCGGAACGTGCTGTTGCTAAATAGCAGTAGCATCGTATTTTGAAGAGCGCTCCTGGTAATATTCTGTGTATATGGTTTTCCCTAGTAGTGACCCCACTAGTATCCGTCATGGCGGATTCGCCAATGTCGGTGTCAAAACCGGCGGATCTCGGGTAGGGGGTCCCGAACTGTGCGTCAAGGACGGATGGTAACAGGAGGCAGGGAACACTTTGTTTTACCCAGGTTCGGGCCCTCTCGATGGAGGTAATACCCTACTCCTGCTTGATTAATATTGATGATATGGGTAGTACAAGAGTAGATCTACCACGAGATCAAGGAGGCTAAACCCTAGAAGCTAGCCTATGGTATGATTGTTGTGTATGGAGTTCATTGCCTATGGACTACAACCCTCCGGTTTATATAGACACCGGATAGGGTTAGGGTTACATAAAGTCGGTTACAATGGTAGGAGATCTTGAATATCCGCATCGCCAAGCTTGCCTTCCACGCCAAGGAAAGTCCCATCCGGACATGGGATGAAGTCTTCAATCTTGTATCTTCATAGTCCAGGAGTTCGGCCAAAGGTATAGTCCGGCTACCCGAACACCCCCTAATCCAGGACTCCCTCAGCCGCACTGGTCCTAGACCCAATCATTGACGGATTTCACCTCACTCAAGTCCTTATGGATAGCGGCAGTAGCCTGAACCTGCTTTACCAGGACATAATGCGCAAAATGGGTATAGACCCCTCAAGGATCAAACCCACAAAAATGACCTTTAAAGGCGTCATACCAGGTGTAGAGGCCCATTGCATAGGCTCAGTCACACTGGAAGTGGTCTTCGGATCCCAGGATAACTTCCGAAGCGAAGAGTTAATCTTCGATATAGTCCCGTTCCGCAGTGGTTATCATGCACTGCTCGGGCGAAGCACAATTGCGAGATTCAATGCGGTACCGCATTATGCATACCTCAAGCTCAAGATGCCAGGACCTCAGGGGGTCATTACAGTTAACAGAAACATAGAACGCTCTCTTCGAACGGAGGAGCACACTCCGGCCCTCGCAGCGGAAGCGCAAAGCAGCCTCTTAAGGCAATCCACTAGTTCGGCATTTAAGGAGCCAAACACCTTCAAGTGCGCCCGGAGTAATCAGCAACAGGACCGCCTGGCACGTTCCGAGCTCGCATAGCAATGCGGCCCCCACCCCGGCCCAAGCCAAACGGCGAAATTCGTGCCACGCGTACATAATTATGCATTAAAAATACCATGGGCACAAGCGGGGAGGGGGGCATGAGTACGACATGCCCCAAGACGCGGCTTAAACCGCACTAGGGGCTTCCCATTTTGTTACTTTTTTCTTTTTAGGACTTTAATCACCGGAAACCCGGTCCGGCAACATGATTGCCGAACATATGATGCAGCAACCAAGAAGGCAGAAAGCTACGTCACACCATGGAACTCCCAGGTGGATTACGATAACGAGTGTAATACTTGCCTTAATACTATTCTTTAGCTCGCCCTTGGAGGGGACATAGTCCTACTTTTTTCTTATTGCACTGCATGTATCATTCTGCTTTAACGCACCTTTTTGAATAAATAATGCATAGCATTAAGACTATTATTGGATTATTCTTTATATATATATATATCTATATATATATATATATATATGTTTATTCATGACATCCAGCACCCGTACACTCTGGTAAGGCCAATACGCTAGGGGCTTAAGCATACCCCATGGCGTGAGAAGTCCGGACACTTTCAACAGTGCGGCACCCCGAACTTATAACACTATATGCATCAGCTCCGAATCATGTCTTGGGTCAATAGTTGGGTTTGCCCGGCTCCCATGTTTTGGTACCTTACGTTCCACTATATCGGCTAAGGTAGCACTGGGAGAACTACTGCGATTGTGCGCCGGTTCTACTGGGCTAAGCACCTCCGTAGAGAAAGCTAAAACTGACTGTCATGATAAGGCGAGAGACTGGTCGCTGTTCGAGAGGTTTTCGAGTCCTTAAAGACTTATGCCGCTTAGAGCGAGGAGTCAGCCCTGTCTGGCTTAAGGCGTGTATCGCGCCGCAGATTCGACCTTCCGAATACTAGGGGCTTCGCTGAAATTTAAAATTATAGAATTCTATGGCTAAGTGAGAGTGATAATGCATTATAGTCCGATTGCCGTGTTCGTTGTGCTGAGCACCTCCCTCGAAGGACCCAACAATGGGAACAAGAGTGCTCAGGTTTATCCCGAACACCCCAGCACTCGTGGAGTGGGGGCAGAAGCCGATGACTAGCCATCTCTCAGATTTGATAAACAACCGAACAGAAGGCAATATTTTAAATTCAAACAAGCGTTGCATAGCGTATATGAACAAGTTTTCATAACTACAGGATTACACGAGTAGGTTTACTCAACTATTATATCTTTGGTACACTCGTCCGCTACGAGACGGGCACCCTTCAGGACACCCTCATAGTACATCTCGGGGTGGCGATGCTCCTTGCCCTCCGGCAGCCCTTACTTGATCAGCTTCACGGCGTCTAGCTTGGCCCATTGCACCTTCACACGGGCGAAAGCCAGGCGTGCACCTTCGATGCAGACGGACCACTTGACGACTTCCAGCCGTGGGCAGGCATCCACAAGCCGCCTCACCAGGCCGAAGTAGCTGTTCGGAAGGGCGTCGCCAGGCCACAGCCGGACTATAAAGCCCTTCATGGCCTGTTCGGCCGCCTTGTGTAGCTCGACCAGCTGCATTAGCTGGTCGCTCATAGGCACCGGGTGTTCGGTCCCAGTATATTGGGCCCAGAACAACTTCTCCGTTGAGCTTCCCTCCTCAGCCTGGTAAAACGTTGCGGCATCCGACATGCTGCGGGGCAAATCTACGAATGCTCCTGGAGAGCTCCGGATTCGGGTAAGTAACAAGTAATTTACTTTCACATGCTTGCTTTGCATATAGAATGCCTTACCTGCCGCTATCTTCTTCATCGCATCAATCTCCTGGAGGGCCTTTTGGGCTTCGGCCTTGGCACTCTTTGCGCTGTCGAGGGCCGCAACAAGCTCAGACTCTCGCGTCTTCAAGTCAAGCTCCAACGCCTCGTGCTTTGTCACGAGAGCATGGAGCTCTTGCTGCACCTCGCCCACCCGTGCCTCATGTCTTTTTCGCTCGGTGCGCTCCTTGGCCGCCTTGTTTTTTGCCTCAGATAGCGCTTGCTTCAGGGTCGCCACCTCGGTCGTGGCCCCTGGCAAATTTACGATGATCCTGTCATTTTGCAATTGCATTCTTTTTATACATATCCATAGACTAGGTACTACTTACCTTTGCTCTCCTCGAGCTGCCTCTTAGCAAGGCCGAGCTCATCCTTGGACCCTTTAAGGTCCTGCTTCAGTGCGGCGACCTCCGCAGTCAGTGCGGCAGATGCCAGCAGCGAGGCCTTCATACGCATATTGACATACTTACATTAGACTCCTGCAATATTGTTTGATCCTCTGTTTGGCTTTTCTTTGTGAACACTGAACAGAGCATCAGGGGCTACTATCTATGCGGTAACATTTTTCCCCATATTTCAAAAACTTACCTCAAAGCCTGTTAGAAGGCTGGCACAGGCTTCAGTCAGTCCGCTCTTGGCGGACTGGACCTTCTGGACCACCGCACTCATAATAGTGCGGTGCTCCTCGTCGATGGAAGCACTGCGAAGCGCTCCCAGCAGATTGTCCGGTGCCTCTGGATGGACAGAGGTCACCGGCACAGGCGTCTTGCCCCTCTTAGAAGGAGGCCGCCCGCCCGATTTCGGAACCACTGGAGGTTCCAGCGCGGTGTTCGGCTGAGGGCTGAACTCGAAGCCCTCGGGGGCCTTGTTCCCTCTGCTCCTGGAGTCCGGAAGGTCGCCTTGGGGCGCCTCCGGGACTGTCTCCCCTCGACCCGGTGCCTCTTGAGACAATACCTCGGTGTTGTCCATAGGGCAAGGGGAGGTGGTGGTCGGAAGTGGATCGCTATCCATATCCGACGAGTCCAGGGAGCCGTCCGACGAGGATACGTTGATACGGGCTCAGGGCGGTCTGCATAATCATGATTTGGCGTTAGGAGAAGCAGTGCGGCAAAGGAATGCTATGAGCTACTCTGGTATCCGAATACTTACGACTTCACCAGGGGCTTGGCCCTGGGCAGCCACTCGTCTTTGCCTTCGGCGGCGGTGGTGGAACTGTCCGGAAGGAGAGTCCTTCCCTTCTTGGACCCTTCTGCTCCCCCAGTTGGGGTGGCCTTCCTTTTCTTGTCTCCCCGACTGGAGGGGGAGCGTCTTCATCTTCCTCCTTGTCTTCGTGGGAGGAGTGCGCCGAGGAGTCCTCGGACGATGAGTCCGATATCACCTGGCGCCGGGAACTCTTTCGGGTTCCCTTGGCCTTCTTGGTCTTCTCCGGCACCTTGTAAGGAGCCGGAGTCAGCATCTCCGTCAGGAGAGCGTCATAGTGTCATCGGGCAGAGGGGTCGGACAGTTAATCTGCCCCGACGTCTCGACCGAGTCCTGTCAAAGGTATGGAAGTCAGACACCGCACATGATTAAGCTAGGGGAAATATATATCCTACTGGATGTATAGAACTCACCGAACGCGCTAGGCGCTTTGTGCTTAGCCCGCGGTCCTCGGCGAGAGAGGGAGGGACCTCGGCGCCCTTGAACAGCACCCTCCAAACATCCTTGTGCGTCGAATCGAAGAGCTCGCTCAGAGTCTGGTGCTGGGCCGGGTCGAACTACCACAAGTTGAAGTCCCGTTGTTGGCACGGGAGGATTCGGCGGATGAGCATGACCTGGACTATGTTGACAAGGTTGAGGTTCTTGCTTTCCATACTCCGGAGACATTTCTGGAGTCCATCCAGCTCCACCGATGAACCCCACGACAAGCCCTTCTCTTTCCAGGAAGTGAGCCATGTAGGGAATCCAGATAGAAACTTGGGGGCAGCCACCCATTTGGTGTCGCGCGGCTCGGTGATGTAGAACCACGCCGACTGCCACCCCTTTATGGTCTCCACGAAGGAGCCTTCAAGCCATATAACGTTGGGCATCTTGCCCACCATGGCTCCGCCGCATTCTGCTTGTTGGCCGCCCACCACCTTCGGCTTGATATTGAATGTCTTTAGTCATAGGCCGAAGTTGGGGCGGATGCGGAGGAAAGCCTCACAGACGATGATGAACGCCGAAATGTTGAGGATGAAGTTCAGGGCCAGATCATGGAAGTCCAGCCCATAGTAGAACACGAGACCGCAGACGAATGAATGAAGGGGAAACCCCAGTCCGCGGAGGAAGTTGTGGAGGAAAACTACCCTCTCATGGGGTTCTGGGGTAGGGACGATCTGCCCCGCAGCGGGCAGCCAATGCGCCATATTCGCGGCTAAGTATCTGACTCCGCCCAACTTTTTGATGTGTTCCTCCGTAACGGAGGAAGCCATCCACTTGCCTCCCGCTCCGGACATGTTTGGAGGAGGTTGAGGAGAAAGATGTGGACTTGGGCGTTGGGGCTCGAGTGCGCAAGAATGGATAGGCAAGGATGAAGAAGGCGTGTGTAGAGAAAGGTTAAACCTTATCCCTTTATAAGGGCGGCCGAAACTATGTGCCCCCACTAGCCTGGTAAAACTCGCTTATCCCCCAAGCGTCGTAATCGATGGCGCGGTTGGGTTACCCACGCCCGTATTGATGAGAATCCCGTAATAAGGGGGACATGATCTCTGCTTTGACAAGACGTGTCAGGAAACTGCCTCGCGTTATGTGCAGAGCTAGTTAAAGGAAACGGTTTGAATAATCACCGGGCCATGGCATAATGTCGTGTTGCCAAAACAAGTCAGCAAATTAGATTTCTGGAAATGTTATTCTCTCTACGATGGTATGTGGAACTTATTTTGCAGGGTCGGACACTATCCTTGTATTCAAATTCTTCCGTGGTGTATTCGGAGGAGGAACCCACCTTGCAATGCCGAAGACAATACTGCGCACCGGACTCATCGTCATTGAAGCCTGGTTCAGGGGCTACTGAGGGAGTCCTGTAATAGGGGGTCTCCGGACAGCCGGACTATATCCTTTGGACGGACTGTTAGACTATGAAGATACAAGATTGAAGACTTCGTCTCGTGTCCGGATGGGACTCTACTTGGCATGGAAGGCAAGCCAGGCAATACGGATATGTATATCTCCTCCTTTGTAACCGACCTTGTGTAACCCTAGACCTTTCCGGTGTCTATATAAACCGGATGGTTTTAGTCCGTAGGACAACATACAATCATACCATAGGCTAGCTTCTAGGGTTTAGCCTCTCCGATCTCGTGGTAGATCAACTCTTGTAATACTCATATCATCAAGAATAAATCAAGAAGGACGTAGGGTTTTACCTCCATCAAGAGGGCCCAAACCTGGGGAAAACATCGTGTTCCCTACCTCCTGTTCTCATCCGCCTTAGATGCACAGTTCGGGACCCCCTACCCGAGATCCGCCGGTTTTGACACCGACAAAGGGCATTTTTCCTCTGTGTGCATGTCAACTTTAAAGTGCTTGGGTTGTTCTAGGGTGGTCATAGGAGGCATGACTGGACCTATTTTGCTCAGCGTTTGGGTTTGGCTTCCAAACCAAAACCCGTTGTCGTTCTAGTTTCTGAGGTTCTAGCTACAGGGGCTAGGAATATCTCCCTGACAAGATATGTACCAAACTTGGACTCCCTTACTTTGATTGCACCGTCCACTTCGCCCAATTCCAACCATCTTGGCCCCTCGACTCCTCCGGGCTCCTCTCCGGCGACTCCATCTTCACCTCCAGAGCCATCATCACAACTTCCTGACATGGCCAACTTCCCTCTGGATCCAATGCAGTATGTCCCTGATGGTCACCACATCATAGATGCTGGAGATGCAAGATGGCCGCGCACCTATGTGATGCCGCACGTCCCCATTGTACGTCGCCATGAAGATTACATGCTTGCTGAGGTGATGCCTGTGCCAGTTGCAAATGAGATTGGTGCTGCTCGCGAGGAAGTTGCTGACTGGATGGATGCCCATGGTTACCAGGTTCATTCTGTTCAGCCTTGGATTAATGCGGTCGGATTGTTCCGAGTTAGGGATAAAGCAGTGAGTTTTCCCCTTCTCCAACTTCCTTTGCAGCATCTTGGAAACGATCGGTTCATTCGTTTTATGAAGCATGACGAGGGAGACGGTTTTCGAGGTGCTCAGTGTTTTCGTCAAGGTCTGATTATGATGCTAGGCATTCCCTTAGATCTTCGAAACACTGAAAATAATAGAGCTACAGTTAACACTTATTTGGTCAGGACACTTGTTTTTGCATCATTTCCTGAGGATGTGCTGGTCCCGCGTGATGTTGTTTTCAGTGATTATGCTGCTCGGGGGGGGGGGGCAAGAGTGTCTTGGACTGCTCCTATTTATATACTTGCTGTAAACTTTGATGAGCAAATGCCACATGATGAAGATTGGATGCTAATCAATGGAAATCCACACCTATCAGATTTCGGGTTCCGGCAAAACCCTGAAGGTTCGAACACTGGTGTGCGCGCGAAGATCTCTCCCTCCCTGATCACGCCCTCAAACACTTCGTGATCTCTAGGCTAGGCACATGAACTCACAACACACGAGACACAAGATTTATACTGGTTCGGGCCACCGTTGTGGTGTAATAACCTACTCTAGTGTGGAGGTGGTGGATTGCCTCTTGGGCTGAGGATCAACAGTACAAGGGGAAGAACAACCTCCTGAGGAGAGGTGCTCTTGTGCTTGGCGAACTTGTGGTTGTGAGGATGGATTGGGTCTAGTCCAAGTTGAGATGGCTGAGGCTTTCCTCCCCCCCCCTCTCTCTCTCTGCCCACTGTGGTGGCTAATCCTATTTATAGAGGCCTTGGTCCTCTTCCCAAATATTGAGCGGGAAGGGATGCCACAACGGCCAATTCAAAAGGGGACAACTAGTACAGCTTCTCCTGACAAAAGTAGTCTTCGCTTGCCAAAGGCTCTGGTGGTGACGCCGTCTTGGGCTCCACGGTGACCTCTGTCTTGCCGTCTTGCTGGTCTTGGTCTCGTTGCACCAATATGGAAACCTTCGCTTGATGCCTCGGTACTCTTCGTCTGCGCTTGCCTCCTTAGCACCAAAGTGGAAACAAGGACACTATGTGCGCTGGAGCCAGCCTGGCACCCACCTGGCTTGGTCGTCATGGCTCATGTCACTAGAACCTCGTGAGGTTTGCCTCGCCTTGATCTCTCCGTCCCTCGCGAGCCAGCCTGGTGAGGCCGCTCCCGAGGAGGTCTTCTGTCGGAACGGGGGGCTCTGGCGAGGGTCTTGTAGGCTTTGTTGGTGAAGATGGGCCGTACGGGCCCGCTCGCAGAGCCACGCCGTGGGCCGCAGGAAGGCAAGTCTGGGGACCCCCATTCCCAGAGTGCCGATAGTAGCCCCTGGGCCCAAGGCACGCTTGGGCTTGGCTTCGAGGCGAAGCCAAAGGGCAAGTGCGGAACGCCACGGGCCCCAATATCCTGAGGCCTTGGTCGATGCGTGGCGGTTGATTGGTCGTGGGCGTCTCCGCTTGCCCATGTTGCCTCGGCAACTGCCCAACTTGATGAGTCCCTTCTGCATGCAAGGAAAAAACCATCATTACCTGTGATCGTGGGGGGCATTGGTTGGCCTTCTCCTGCTATAAATGGGAAGGGGGCAGAGCCCCTGTCGCCCATCTCTTCCCATTCCGCTCGCTTCTCCCCCTTTGCTCCATCGCAAGTTGCGGCACCAATGGCGCCGTCAAAGAGGTTCTCCGCCGCGGAGAAGGCGAAGGCCCCTCGCGAGGGGCCTGGCACTCTGGTGCCCAAGCGTGGACGCGGCCGTCCCCGCAGGCACACCGTGACCCCGCCGCGGCCCCCTGCAGCCGTGGAAGTGCCGCTTCATGTGGTAGGGGTCGCTCCGGTCATGGTAGTCCTGTTGATGAAGGGAGATGTGCCGTGGTTGCGTGGCCTCCCCGGCCGCGCTTCCACTCATCGTCTGGTCGGAGAACCCAGCCGACAACTGGCTTCAGCCCCCGCGCTTCTTTGCCGACGAGTTGTCGGCCTCAGGTCCAGGCGGGCTCTAGCTACAGGCGGACGGCTACTGCAGCAGGGCTTCCTGGGTCGCGGTTGAGGTCTCTGTCATGGGCAACATAGCTTTGGCCCGCGACTGGTAGACGTTTGCACATGTGCGCGGCCTAGCCAGGCGGTGCACCCTCCATTTCAAGTATGACGGTGACACGACCCTCTACGCGAGGGTGTTTCGAGAAGATGGTCGCCGCGCCGGGTGCTGCCCTGAGGTCAACGACGGAGAGGAGGTGCTCGGCCTTGGCGACGGTGGTGATGAGGATGAGGGTGAACCCGCCCTTGGGGCTAACCACGTCTCGTCCATCTACGGCGGCTCTTCCTCATGTGACAGCTCCAGCAGCGGTGGTTACGACCAGCCGCCGCGCCCGCTTCGAAGGTGGCAATGGGTCATCTCGTCGCCGTGCCTCTGTGGAGCGCGAGAAGGGGTCTGGCTGTAGGGGCACATGCTGCCCTCGCGGATCGCTGTAGGGGCACATGCTGCTTTTATTTCATTCTTCTTTTCCTTCCTGTACTGAGAGTGACAAGTATGGGGCCCTGCGGGGGCACGCAACAACTATGATTTCCAAATTGTTGTGCCATGCTTGCCATTCCTGCGTCGCGTTGTGACATTCATGTTTCATATAGGTACGTAAGAAAAACTTAGCTTGACGCGCTTGGAGCGGTTTCCGCCTTGCGAGGCACACATTTCTCGGTACCTGGTAAGGAGGAACTACAAAAATTTGTCAGGAGATCCAAGCCCTGGTCACCGGTGCCGCTGGCCATAGCCCAGCGCTTCGTATCGCGGTACCCGTGGGGCACGGATTGAGAGAGGTGCGCCAGCTTGCAGGCTCGAACGAGGGTGCCTCACGAAAACAGAAGAAGGAAGCTCACGAGGGTACCTGTCCAGCCCCCTCGCGAGGAACGCGAGAGAGAGTACTGGTCGACCAAAGAAATGAAGGAAGAAAGCGATAGGACGACACCAGCAAGAGACACTAGAAAGAAAATTCCAATTAAAAGAGGGGCGAGCCAACTTCGTAAAGCAAATGAAAAGCCACGCCCAGCACCTAGTCTAGTCTTCATGTCTTCTCACCAGCTCGGAGCTAAGTGCTGCCACTAAGACATGGAAGGGAGCCCCCGAGGCCAAAGGGCGGTAATCCTGAGACTCCGGGGCGTTTACAGCCCCACTCATTATTACGTGAGAGTGTCACAAATGGAGACCTTCATAGGCACTGGGCCTTCTTCACATGCGCTAGGCCTTTCTTCACATGTGTTGGGCCTTTCTTCATAGGCGTTGGGCCTTTCTTCGTGGGTAGAACTTCTGGAGGTGCTGGATGTTCCAGGAGTTCTAGATGGGTACCCCGTCCCGTGACTCCAGGAGCGCGGCGCCAGGCCTGGAGACATGGACGAACTTGAACCGGCCCTCCCACATGGGTGAGAGCTTATGCAGCCCTTCCCTGGAGAGCACCCGCCTCAGGACGAGGTCACCCACCTCGAGCGTCCTGGAGCGGACGTTGCGACAGTGGTACCACCGCAGCGCCTGCTGGTATCTTGCCGCCCATAGTGCAACTTCACGGCGGCGTTCCTCCCCCAGCACGAGGTCCATCCCCCGCGTGGCGTCCTGCTACGTCTCATTAAACGCCAAGACCCGTGCAGAGCGATGCTTGACCTCATGAGGGAGGACTGCTTCTACTCCGTAGACGATGAAGAACAGGGTCTCCCCGTGGGCTTGGTGGAGGTGGTGCAGATGGACCATAGCATGGACTGCAGCTCGTCGTGCCAGCCCCTACCGCAGGATTCGAGCTTCTTCTTGAATGTCCTGGTCTTGAGGCCTCTCAGGACCTCCGTGTTGGCGCGTTTAGCTTGGCCATTGCTCTGGGGGTGCACCACTGAAGCATAGCAAATCTGCGTTCCAAGGTTAGTGCAGTACGTTTTGAAGAGATTACTGGTGAACTGCAAGCCATTATCGGTGATGATGCGGTTGGGGAGCCCAAAACGGCTCACGAGGCCCTTGATGAACTTGACTGCAGAGCCAGCTGGGATTGTGCGCATGGCTTCCACCTCCGCCCACTTGGTGAACTTGTCAATGGCAACGTAGAGGTATCGGTAGCCCCCAGGCGCTCGAGGGAACATGCCCAGGATGTCCAGTCCCCAGACCGCGAATGGCCACGAGAGTGGAATGGTCTAGAGGCCCTGAGTTGGCCGATGGATTTGCTTGCGTGGAATTGGCAGGCCTCGCAGGACCTCACCAGCTCATCTGCGTCGTTGAGCGCCGTAGGCCAGTAGAATCCGCCGTGGAATGCCTTGCCGACGAGGGTTTGTGACAACAATTGGTGCCCGCATTCCCCGCCGTGTATGTCGGCTAGCAGCTCCTTCCCCTGTTCCCTGGAGATGCAATGCAATGAAACGTCATTTCACCGCTTCCTGTATAACTCACCGTCCTAGATGCACTATGCCATGGCTTGCCGGGCCACACGCTCCGCGTCTTCCTCCTTCTCCGGCAGCGTCCCTTGCGTCTGGTATTCCTTGAATTCCTTGGTCCAACATCCCTCCTAAGGCTCGAGCGCCAAGAGTAGACGCGCTCCCGAAGTCAGGCCACAGACTGGGGCTCTCGTGGCAGGTGGCTGTGGGAGCTCCTCCCGAGGCTGCACTATCCTTGAAAGCGATGGTGTCGCCGACGGCTTGAAGAGCTTCTCCTTGAAGACGCCAGGATCTTGGGGCTGTCGCTTGGATGCCCTTCTAGCGATGTCGTCGGCTTCCCTGTTGATTCCCCGGGGCACGTGGTGCAACTCCAAGCCTAGGAACTGCTTCTCCATCTTGCGTACCTCTGTGAGGTATGCCTCCATGTGTTCATCCTTCGGCTCGTATACCTTGTTGTAGAAGTTGATGAGGAGATGTGAGTCACCCCTAATGGTGAGACGCTTCACCCCCAGTGCCGTCGCAGCCTTCAGGTTGGCTATGAGGCCTTTATACATTGCAATGTTGTTGGAGACCTTCTCGCCCTACTGGAAGCAGAGCTGCACGGCATAGTAGAGCTTGTCCTGAGTGGGCGCGATGAGAATTGCTCCAGCCCCCGCGCCTAGGCGCGTGAAGGCACCATCAAAATACATGACCTAGCCGTCGGGCGCCTCACTTCCCGGCGAGAGGGACCGGTTCTCGCCTATCTCAAGGGTCGGGGCGTCTGTCCATTCTGCCATGAAATCGGCGAGCGCGGCTCCCTTGATGACCCTGGTGGGGCTGAACTCCAACTGGAATGCCTGCAGCTCGATGTTCCACTCGGCGACCCTCCCGGCGGAGTTGGAGCTCCTGAGCACCCTCTCCAGTGGGTAGGCCGAGATGAACTTCATGGGGTGGCCTTGAAAGTAGTGTCACAACTTTTTTGAGGCCACCAGGAGCTCGAGTAGGAGCTTCCGAGGCATGGGGTACCGTGCTCTTACATCCCGCAACACCGTGCTGACGAAGTATACCGGGTGCTCGACGAGGGTAGGCGCGCTGATGATGCTTGCGCCTTCTGGGAGTTGGGGTGCCTCCTGAGGTGGTGGAGCCCCAACGCTTGATCGCTTGTCAGGGCCTTTGCGGGTTCGGGGGCATCGTCCTGCTAAGCTTGATCCTCTGTTGTCACTGCTGCGGCCCTTGCGGCTCCCTCCTAGTCTTGCGTCGCCTCTGCTGGGGGCGTAGCTCGGCGCGATGCGCCCTTGGCTTGGTGTTCTTCCTAAACCACCACTAGAGCCGCGCTGGCAGAGTGGGGAGTGGCGGCACGGGAAAGCACTAGGGGCTTGAGAGGTCGCGGCGCGACCATCACTGGAGGGCTGGTCAGGTATCTCTTGAGGTCTTGAAATGCTCGGTCGGCCTCTGGGGTCCACTCGAATGAGCCCTTCTTCTTCATCAACTTGAAGAAGGGTAGGGCGCGCTCTCCCAGCTTGGAAATGAAGCATCCCAACACAGTCACCCGTCCAGCAAGCTTCTGCATTTCCTTCAGGCTCTACGGTGGGCTCATGTCTTCAATGGCCTTGACCTTCGCTGGGCTGGCCTCGATCCCCCTGTGGGACACAAGGAAGCCCAGCAGCTTGATGGAAGGGACGCCAAACACGCACTTCTCTGGGTTGAGTCGCAAGTCCACCTGGCGGAGGCTTTCAAAGGTCTCCTTCAGGTCTTGGATCAATGCTCTCGCGTCTTGAGACTTCACCACGATGTCATCGATGTAGGCTTCAGCGTTCCTCCCGAGCTGCAGACCCAAGGCGATGTGCATGAGCCGCTGGAAGGTTGTGCCTGCATTGCGCAGCCCGAGAGGCATGCAAGTGTAGCAGTATACCCTACACGGGGTCAGGAAGGCTATCTTCTCCACATCTTCTACTGCCATCTTGATCTGATGATATCCTGAGAACGCATCCAGGAAGCATAACAAGTCGCACTCGGCGGTGGAGTCGACGATCTGGTCGATGCGTGGAAGGGGGAATGGATCTTGGGGGTAGGCTTTGTTGAGGTTGGTGAAGTCAATGCACATTCGGTCCTTCCCGCCTTTCTTGGGCACGACGACGGGGTTTGCTAGCCACTCGGGGTACCGAACCTCGCGAATGACACCCGCAGCCTCCAACTTGTGGGTCTCTTGGACGATGAAAGCTTGCTTCTCCATGGACTGCCACCCTGCCTTCTACTTTACGGGGCGTACGTTGGGGCACACCTTCAGGTGGTGCTCTATCACCCCTCTTGGGACCCCTACTAGGTTTGTGCTCCCAAGCGAACACTTCCTTGTTTGCACGCAAGAACTTCACTAGCGCCTCCTCCTTATCAGGCTCAAGGTTGGCGCCTATGGTAAAGGTTGCCCCCGATGACCCGTCCTCCTCGACTGGCACTTGCTTGGTTTCTGCCTTGTCTTGTGTGAAAAAACTGCTTCTTCTTGGTTGATGCAGCTCCCTTGGCCTTGGAGGTATCCGCGCTGGCGGGTTGTGCTGTCGCGGTGGTATTGAGGGCGAGCTTGAGCGTCATCAAGGCTTCCTTGGTGTCCCCAACTACCGTGAGGACACTCTTGCTCCCGGGCATCTTCATGAGGTTTTAAGCCAGATGGGTCACCGCCATGAACTGAGCCAGGGCCGGGTACCCGAGGATGGCGTTGTACAGGAGGCCGATGTGGGCGATGTCGAAGTCTACCAGCTTGGTGCGGTAGTTGTCGCGTGTGCCGAAGGTCACAGGGAGGCGGATCTGCCCCAGGGAGCGGGCGGAGCCTCCACCCACCCCTGAGAAAGGCTTGCTTGGGTGGAGCCACTCGAGCGGTACGTGAAGAAGGCTGAAGGCCTCGACGGAGAGCACGTTGAGGTCGGCACCGCCGTCCATGAGCATCTTGGTGATGGACACATGGCAGATGGTGGGCGTGCAAAGCATTGGGAGCGCTCCCGAGCCGACGGTGGAGACGAGATGATCCCCTGAGTCCAAGGTGAGGCTGGCCTCGGGGGCGGCCTAGCACGGCGGAGCCCCCGGGAGCTTGTAAGTAGCGCCAATCTGGCGAAAGAATGGCTTGACATGACGATCCGAGGGTGGTGCTTGTGAGCCGCTGAGGAGGGCCACAACCACGTGGTGCTCCGGCGTTTCGTAGCACGCAACAAAGAGGCCGCGCAACTCCTGCGAGGACGCCACCGTGGATCCGGGGATGTTGAGCAGCCAGGGGCATGGTGTGCCAGTGAGGGCCAAGGGAAGCCAGTTGGCCATGACCTTGTCGTCGCCCCCGGCCTTAAGGACGGCCTCCTCATACGCCAGTAGGAAAGCCGACGGGTCCGACGCGCCATCGTAGCGCGGCGGCATCTCTGCCTTGAACTTGGGTGGCCAATGCAGCTGCCGCAATGCGGTAGCAAGGGCTCGGAGCCCCCAAGCGTCACTGTGGGCACCCGTAGATCTAGCCGAAAGGCAGCGCCAGCCATGGAGAATGGGATGAAGATGGTGGAGCATGAATCGATGGTAGGAAAACTCCGGTGCACCCTTACCTAGAGTGCCAAATGTCGGATTTCGTGTTCCGGCAAAACCTTTAAGGTTCGAACACTAGTGTGCGCGCGAAGATCTCTCCCTCCCTGATCACGCCCCCAGATACTTCGCGATCTCTAGGCTAGGCACACGAACTCGCAACACACGAGACACAAGGTTTATACTTGTTCGGGCCACCGTTGTGGTGTAATACCCTACTCCAGTGTGGTGGTAGTGGATTGCCTCTTGGGCTGAGGATGAACAGTACAAGGGGAAGAACAGCCTCCTGAGGAGAGGTACTCTTGTGCTTGGCGAACTTGTGGTTGTGAGGATGGATTGGGTCTAGTCCAAGTTGAGATGGCTGAGGCTCTCCTCCCCTCTCTCTATCTCTCTGCCTACTGTGGTGGCTAATCCTATTTATATAGGCCCTGGTCCTCTTCCCAAATATTGAGCGGGAAGGGGTGCCACAACGGCCAATTCGAAAGGGGACGACTAGTACAGCTTATCCTTACAAAAGTAGTCTTTGCCTGCCAAAGGCTCTAGTGGTGACGCCGTCTTCGGCTCCACGGTGACCTCCATCTTGCCGTCCTGCTAGTCTTGGTCTCGTTGCACCGATATGGAAACCTTTGCTTGACGCCTCGGTACTCTTCGTCTGCGGTTGCCTCCTTAGCATCAAAGTGGAAACAAGGACACTGTGCCCGCTGGCGCCCGCCTGGCACCCGCCTGGCCTTGGTCGTCATGGCTCACGTCACTTGAACCTCATGAGGTTTGCCTCGCCTTGATCTCTCCGCCCCTCACGAGCCAGCCTAGTGAGGCTGCTCCCGAGGAGGTCTTGTGTCATTCGCCTCGCGAGGGTCTTGTAGGCTTGTTGGTGAAGATGGGCCGTACGGGCCAGCTTGCAGAGCCACACTATGGAGCGCAGGCAGGCAAGTCTGAGGACCCCCGTTCCCAGAACCCCGACACACCCCTTGCCTGTGTGCCTTTCCCTGAGCTCCCTCCTTTTGTCGTCCCTCCCTTTCCTGCCATGGGCTGGAACGAACTTCCACCACCCCCTCCTGAACAACCAGACATGGGAGACAATTACTGGGGCAATGCTGTCTGGGGGGAGGATGATGATGTAGCTCATGATGATGTGGAGGTGGTGTAGGACACCATGGTTCTTGACCTCTCTGATGATCTATCTGTCTCTGTGGAGCAACACATTCAGCCAAACTTTATGCTTGTTTTTGATGTGGAATAGCAAGTTGAGCCTGAAGTTGTTAATGAGCAACCTGTAGTTGTGGAGCCTATTTACAATCCTGATGACTGGGCCATGGTGGCTTATCACCCTCCTGTACCTGATGAGTGGGCTGTTGAGAACTGGCTGAGATTTTTGCTATGCATGAGGCTCCACTGATGATTGCCTCCAAAGATGTTGGTAAAGTTTTCTGTGGGCCTGAGTTGCCACCAGAAATGGTATTCAGAAGGAATTTTGAGGCCATCCTACACTCTGACACCATCTTTGAGCTCCCTAAGTCCATACAGGTGCTACCACTTCAGTCTGTGCTACTTTCCAAGAGAAACTGGGACTTGGCCTTTGATGTGCCAAGATTGACATATGGCTCTTCTTATTAGGAGCATAGACCTGTAGCAGGGGCTCTTTTTCCTTCTTTGATTACTAAATCTTCTATTGGTGGGGCACAACAGTCTTTTGAATTGAATGAGCTCATCTCCTCTTTAGTTGTAGCTGATGTTAGTTCTACAAAGGAGCAGAGAAAGATCAGAAGGCCCAGGAAGACATTGGCACCAACTCCTATTGTGGAGACTTCACTTAGAAGGTGCACTCGTGGGTCTTTGTAGAGATATGGATTCAAACAAATCTTTCAAGAGTTACCTATGCAGTCCAAGAGGAGGAAGCCTAATTCCAAGCCTTTCTCTGCTATAGTGTTAAGAACATGCAGGAGGAGCCAGTTGATAATCTTCCACCCCCAACTCCTATCAGCTAGCTATAACAGATTGGCCATGATCTTGGCATTGTTGATGACCAAATCACTATGGAGAAGCTTATGGCTGATCCCTCTACTCCCACTAACAATGGTGCTAATGTGTAGTTACCAGCTAGTTAGAGGGGGGGGGGGTGGAACGTGTCTTATTTTGTTCTTCAGTTGACATGGCTTTGGTCTTTTGTTGTTCCCTATAATAATCTATGTGTGTCATGCTGGACATATGTTACTGTTATCTTTGGTGGCATTAAGTGTCATCACACTTTATTCTCTACTCATATTTTTTAATGAGTAATGCATGTAAGAACTGGAGTGTATAGAGTTGGAATGTTAGGGGTTTGAATTCTGGTGCTAGGCAAAGGGCTGTCTTGCAGAAGCTAGATGAGAGTCAATGTGCTATTGCCTGCTTTCAAGAGACCAAATGTGATTCATTTGATTTCAGGTCTATTAGATCTTTCTGCCCTAAAAGATTTGATAGTTTTGCTTTCTCTCCCTCTGAGGCTGCTTCTGGGGGCATTTTGATTGTGTGTAATTCATCTATTTTTTGGGGCACTGTGATTGAGATTCAACCTTTTGCAGTCATAGTACAGTTCATTTCCAAACAGAATAATGAGCAATGGTCCTTAATCTCTGTTTATGGCCCTTGCCATGGGGAAGCTAGGGATAAATTTGTTAGCTGGTTATACAATTTGCAAATTCCTATGGGTGAAAATTGGCTAGTGGTTGGTGATTTTAATTTCATAAGATCACTTGATAATAGAAATTTGCCTCGGTGTGATTTGAATGATATTTTCATTTTCAATGAAATCATAGCTCACCTAGGTTTGCTGTAACTACCTCTTAAGGGAAGATCTTATACCTGGTGTAATATGCAAGACGATCCCTTATTGGAACAGCTGGATTGGTTTTTTATATCTGCTGATTGGATACCATCATACCCTATGACTGAAGTTTTGCCCCTGGCCAGAACTGCTTCTAACCATGTACCTTGTGTGGTGACAATCAAGACTTCTATTACCAAATATAAAATCTTTAGGTTTAAAAATTATTGGGTTGAGCTTGAGGGGTTTATGGAATGTGTTAAACAATCATGGCAGAAACCTTCTCACAAATCTCATATTACTGCACAAATTGCTGACAAGTTCAAGAGCTTAAGAGGGGCTCTTAAGAAATGGCAAATGAATATCTCCAAGATGAATGCTTTGATCTCTAAATGTAATGAGGTAATTGTTTGTCTTGATGGTTTAGAGGAGATCAGGCCTCTGTTTAGACCTGAATTTAATTTTAGGAAGGTGGTCAAATTGCATGTGGAAAAGCTATTACACCTTCAATTCATATATTGGAAGCAGACATGTACAATCAGGTATATTAAGCTTGGTGGGGAGAAGACCAAATTTTTTCATGATATGGCCACTGAAGGACATAGAAGAAATTCCATTGCTTCCTTGAAAGGCACTGATGGGCCAGTGGTTTCTTAGCATTCTCAGATGGAGGGCCTTATATGGAATTGTTTTAAGAATAGAATGGGAGTTTCTGCTGGAATTGTCATGGGCTTTGACCTCAGTGCTTTGCTTCAGCCTATTGAGGGGCTATATTTTCTTACAGAGGCTTTTACAAAAGAGGAAATGGTTGACACTGTCAATCATCTTCCCATTGACAAAGCCCCTGGACCAGATGGCTTTAATGGGTTATTCCTCAAACAATGCTGGCACATTATTTGTCAAGACTTCTATGATTTGGCTGAAGCTTTTCATAGGGGAACTGCAAATTTCGAAAACATTAATGGTTCTTATATCACCTTGATCCCAAAGAAGTTGGTTCCTGAAGGGGTTGGGATTATAGGCCAATTTCCTTGACTGGGATGGGCCTCAAGTTTTTGTCCAAGATGGCTACCAATAGATTTCAAAAGATTATTATGGAATGTATACATAAGAATCAATATGGTTTTATTAAGAGCGGAACTATTCAGGATTGTATTGGGTGGTCCCTTGAATATTTGCACCAATGGCATCAGTCAAAGAGACCTATAGTAATTCTTAAATTGGATTTTGAAAAGGCCTTTGACTTAGTTGAACATGAAGTTATCTTGTAGACTCAAATTTAAGGGCTTTAACAAGAAATGGATTTCCTGGGTCAAGTAGTTGTTATCCACTGGAACATCATCAGTTCTTTGGAATGGAGTACCTGGAAGGCAATTTCTTTGTAAAAAGGGTGTCAGACAAGGAGATTGTCTCTCAGCTTTGCTATTTGTTATTGCTGCTGACCTTTTGCAAACAGTGGTGAATGATATGTTCCGAAGGGGAATTTTAAAGTTGCCAATACCATGTCATGACCAGGATTATCCCATAGTGCAATATGCTAATGATACTCTTGTTATCTTACTAGCAGATAAACCCCAAATTCTGGCCCTTAAGGACATGCTTCAGGTTTTCTCAACATCAACTGGGTTAATTGTCAACTATCATAAGTCTTCTATGGTGCCCATAAATGTTGATGAAGATACCACCATTGGTTTGGCTACTACTTTTGGTTGTCAAGTGGGCAAAATGCCTTTCACTTATCTTGGTCTCCCTGCTGGCACTACCAGGCCCAAAATGGTGAATTTCATGCCCCTTGTTGACTATTTGGAGAGAAGAATGACAGCTAGTTCTTCTTTCCTAAATCAAGGGGAAAGGCTTCAGTTTTTGAATTCTGCTCTGTCCTCCATGCCCATCTTCTATCTTGGTAGCCTGCTTGCTCCTTCAGGAATTTTAAAACAATTGGATAGAATTCAAAGGCAGTGCTTATGGAGAAAGCATAGGGATGA
Source organism: Triticum aestivum (assembly GCF_018294505.1). Taxonomy (NCBI): domain Eukaryota; kingdom Viridiplantae; phylum Streptophyta; class Magnoliopsida; order Poales; family Poaceae; genus Triticum; species Triticum aestivum. The sequence continues at coordinate 344,378,702 of NC_057809.1, read as the reverse complement.
TCCCTCGCCATCCTTGGCAGCTTGGGACCTCATTTGTAGGCCTAAAAATAAAGGTGGATTGGGAATCCTTAACCTGGGTTTACAGAACATGGCTCTTTTTCTCAAACACTTGCACAAATTCCTAAATAGGGTGGATCTTCCATGGTCTCCCTTATTTGGGATACATATTACCATTCTTCTGTACCTCAGGGGTCTGATATTTGTGGTTCTTTTTGGTGGAAAGATACTTGTAAACTGCTGGATCATTTTAGGAACACAACTTGGGTTCAAATTAATTCTGGGAATTCAGCTTTGTTCTGGTCTGATAAGTGGAAGATTGGTGACTCACTGGGCCCCTTACAAACAAGGTTTCCTAGGCTCTTTTCCTATGTGAAAGATCCCTGGATTCCTGTTTATGAAGTTTTCCAATCACAAGAAATGATCTGTATGTTCCATTTGCCTTTGTCTGCACAGGCATACCAGGAATTACTGGCAGTGCAGAATTTGATGGCCTCTTGTAGCAGGGAAGTGGATGCAAATGATATTTACTACTGGCAGGGGACATGTAATGCTTTCAATCCCAAGTTGTTCTACTCATTCATGCATTCAAACATGTCTTTCAATCCTCTCCTTCTGTGGATATGGAAATCTTCTTGCACAATGAAAATAGAAGTATTTGCCTGGATGTTAATTATGGATAGGCTCAACACTAAAGATATGGTCGAAAGAAGGCATTGGCATTTTGATGATGGTGTTAATTGTCTGCTCTGTCCTTTGAGGACACGTGAGACCAGGAATCACTTGTTCTTTGAATGTAATTTTAGTGCGAGAATATGGAATTATCTTCAAGTTTACTAGACACCTAGGGATGACATGTCTTCTATTGTTCTGCAAGCTTAGCAGTGCTTTGCAAAACCTTTCTTTACTAAGGTTGTTTTTGTTGCTTGCTAGAACATTTGGATAATCGGGAATGCAAGGATGTTCAGACATGAGAGACTGAGTTTTAACAAATGGAGGAGTGATTTCATTCCTTATATTACACTCATGCAACATAGAATCAAGGCCAAATATAAGGATGAGCTGCTAAGATGGATTTCATTTCTACCTCCATGAGGTTTTGTATACTAGCTGCTAAGTTTTTGTTCTTTTATTCCTTTCTGATTACCCCTTGTAATCCATGTACATTGTATACTTTTTATTATGAATAAAAGTTGATTGCTGTGGGGGGTTTTCCCTACAGTCACCGGTCAAAAAAAGATAGCTGGCTAGCCCGTAGAATAATAACGCAAGAGAACCTGGCACCTCTGAAGCCAGAAATAGCAACGACAAGCCCCGACACAACAGACACAAGCGTCGAAACACTGGTGACAATGCCGATGACACGACAGTCAACGGCGGATTTAGTGGCTCCAAGTACGGCCAGCGGAAGAAGCCATTTAAAAGAAACTATCTGGTACCATCAAGCTTGGAACGCATAATCGACCGTCCATGTTAGATCCACGGCACCCCCGATAAACCAGCCAATCATACCAACAGAAGCTGTTGGGTCTTTAAACATGCCGGTAAGTTAAATACCGAGAACAAGGAGAAGGGGTTGCAAAGAGAGGAGGATGACGAGGAGCCCCGCCCGCCAAACACCGGGGGATAGAAGAAGTCGCCCCTCCAAGTTAAAACGGTGAGCATGATATATGTTACCCATATCCCCAAGAGGGATCTCAAACGCGTGCTCAGGGACGTCTACGCGATAGAGCTAGTCGCCCCAAAATTTAACCCATGGTCATCCTGCCCGATCACCTTCGATCGCAGGGACCACCCGACCAATATCCATCATGGCGGTTCATCCGCACTGGTCCTCGACCCAATCATTGATGGTTTCTACCTCATGCGAGTCCTCATGGACGGTGGCAGCAGTCTTAACCTGCTCTATCAGGATACAGTCCGCAAGATGGGCATTGATCTGTTGACACACGAACACGTCACGTGTACCCTTGACGCCGGCGGTGATGCACCGCAGCTCACGTCGAAGGTGACCCAACCAACAACATGATACGCAAGACAGTCAGCGGGCGCTTTTGAAGACCCGAAACCCCACACGCCCGGGAGGGACCCCATCAGGGAGTGCGGTGGCTATGGGATGCCCTAGGTCGATTCGCTTGCCCCTAGAGCCTCGTGGATCGTTTCCCTCCAACGCAAAGAACGAACGAATAACGAGAAAGAAAGATACAAGGGTAGGGGATAAAGATATATGAACACAAAAGTGTAATATATTGATTGGTTCGATTGGTGTTGTTCAATCGGCCATCAACCCCAACATATATAAGAGGCGGCTGGACTTCCCGTAAAAGCAAAGGATTCATCTAGGATTTCCTTACAAAAAATTACATCAATTCACGTCCTAGAGTCCTAATTCTATTCCAACTCGGATTCAGTCTGAATCTGGGCAAACTTCTGTCTTCCTCCTTACTCGGGCCGCCGAGATAGCATATGACCTCTGATCAACACGACCCAAATATGAAACTTGTGCGCCTCGACGATTCGAACAATTCTTATGTTGAACACTTTTCCAAATAAGACCATCTTGAATATTCTACGAAGCCATCTTTAATATGCAGTCGGACTTGGTCATGTAACGGACTGGATTATCCGAGTCTCCTAGTGAACATACAGGCCGTATACTATCTCAGATGATAATGACTCCAAAACCAAAGTTCACCGTTTGATGATGCGCACAACTTCCGTGTTGATCACTTTTCCATCCGAGGTCATCTGGATTACCTTTCGGGCACATCTTCAGTTTCACTCGGATCCGAGCTCATCCACTTGGATATTAGAGTTTTTCGTCCGACTGGACCTTTTCACTCGGAAGAAAATCTTTCACTCGGATGACTATAATTTCACTCGGAAGACAATCTTTCACTCGGATGACTATATTTCACTCGGAAGGCAATATCTTATTCGAACGTCAAGTTTTCATTCCGATGGTAATCTTTTCACTCGGAATAACTTCACTCGGATGATAATTTCACTCGGATTACTATATTTTCAATCGGAAGCCAATCGTTTACTCGATCGATAATTTTTCACTCGACCTTTTACTCGATCGGTGGGTTTTCACTCGGATGGTAAACTTTTCACTCGCATTTCCCGACTGAAAACACAGCCTGATCTTGATTTGCCTCTCCAGGTTGCATACGATCTCGGATTGATACAAATATTATATGAAAAACGGTCGTATCGACGAGACAAAACTTTTTCGTGTTGAAGGTTTTTCGATTGAAGGCCGCCTTGATGCCTGAATTACTCACGCAACCTATCAGACAAGTGTCTCGCACCTCGCGCCATATTTCCATTGAGGATCGGTCTGCAGTGTATTGCCTCTAACTTCTGCATCTGAACTCGGATTGAGATGATTTATATATGAAAATCGATTGGCTCGATGACACGAAGACAATTCCTTAAGAGTGCTCCTTCATCCGAGGTCATCTTGAAGACGTGATTGGCCAAAAATCACTCGAAACATTGAATTGTGACACTCGGAGTATAGTTTCAGTCCGTAAGATAAGGTCGAATGAATATAACCGAATCATCAAAGTTGTTCCACTCAGCAACGGGAATCTTTTCATGATGAAAACCTGTTCACTCGAGACCATCTTCATTGCAATCTATATCTTGCCAAAATCAGGTGTCAACACATGCCCCCTTGTTTTCTGGCAGAGCTTGCGTGCCAGAAAATACCTTGCTTAGAGTAATGTTTAAGCACGATGTCAACACTCCATCGGCTGTGCATGTTGAGTATGATAATTTTAATCATCCATATTCTCATTTTTGTTGCTTCTTCGGTAGAGCCTCTTGGATAATAGTTGTTTGAAAACAACAATTGGATGTCACAAAGGCTTCCATGTAAGTTTCTTATGTCAATGGGAATATTAGAACCCTTCAACGAAGACGGGTGCGGAATGATTATGACCATGCACCTCAAAGGAATACCGTCAACTATTCGGCAACTCAACTCGTTATCAAAGTACACCATCAATCCTCCGCCGAACAACGTCTGTCTCCTGACTTGGATCCTACAAATGAATAACATTTGGAGTCGGGGCTCTTTTAGGCACTAGACCCTTGATTGGTGGTCGACTCAATAATTAAGTCAGCCTCGCCAGTATTGGCAAACACTAAGCATCGGCTATAGGAGTAGGAAATCAACCATGGTGAACACCATTAGCCAGATGTCGGGTTTTTCAACACAATGAATTCTGAGGGCGATATGCAAATATCGGCCATGCGTTCTTATCTCAAAAGTGCTCGGGAGTCCGTCCACCAAAATGTGAATAGCCGAAATAAGTCAGATGTTTCGGCTGAGGATAAATTCCATAGCGTTGATTTTGATGGTATGATTGAAGAATATGGATGAGATGCCTCCTGGAGTCTCCTATATGAAAATTGTCGTCCTCGCCTACGGGCTTTACACTTGTACTGCCTTATTTCGGCTGGCTTCGCAACCGGAGATGTGATGCCGCTCTTGACTCGAGGATTTCCCTTAGGAACCCAGGCATGTTCCTCTTCTCCAGCTCTTTGGCCCTAAGACGTTTTAGCTTCTTCTGTTGTGAATATGGTAAGCCGAGTGGGCGTCCTGGCTGGGACTTTGGTTTATGCACTGGCAAATTCTTCCTGACTTTGGGCATCTCTGGCTTGGCCTGTCCAAACTTGACTATTGGATCCTTGAATTTTACTTGCTTCACTTTCTTGTCCTTAGCAGCCAACATAGGCCTGGCTGGCTTTTTTTCATTTGGAGTCCGATCTGAAATAGCACTCTTGCGGCCATACTTTTCTTTCTTCACATTTTTAACACTTGTTGCAATAGAAGGTCGGACATCATTTCTATTTTGACTGCTCCTCTTGGGAACCCATGCAATGTTCTTCTTTCTCAACTCATGTGCACTAAGTCTTTGTAATTCCTTCTCTTGCCAATGTGCTAAGCCGAGTGAGCACGTCGGCTGTGATTTTGTTTCAACCAATGCCAACTCTTTTTTGGCCTTGTGCACTCTCAACTTCTTCCCTTCAGATTTGGCACTTGATTAACTTGCCTCGTTGCCTTTTGTAGCCAATGTCAATACTTTAACTGGCTCTTTGTTATTTGAGAACAAATCTGAAGTAGCACACTTACGACCATCTTTCTTGACCTGGTACACTTGCTTGACCACCTCTTTCTTGTTCCTTGAGCTCCGGACCGATTCCTTATAATTGAAACGGTCTTTGACATGTGATTGTTCATCAAATGTTGATCTTTTTGGAGCTTCATAATGTTGGCGAGATGATCGAAAATAAGATGGATAATTTGTCCTTGTATCATACATGCCCCATGATGGATATGGATTTACATGAGCGTAGGGAGGCATCCACGACATTGGCATTGGCGGCCCAAAAGCAAGATATGAAGTCTGCTTGCTCAACGTCTTCCTCTGCCAATCCAAGTCTTCAGGTTTATGCCTTGGGGGTGACTTCGATGCTTTTGCTTCACTCGGCCGATAAGCACTCTTTGCCTCACTTATCTTTTGGTACTTTTCTAATAACTGCGCGGAAGTGACTTTCGGTTTTTTGCTTTTGTGCTTACCATGGCATTTGCTTTCTTTGGTTGTGCGTGCATCGGTCTTTGAATTCTCTTGTTGCCCCCCAGTGCTAGATGTTATCATTGTAGCTTTGATGGAATTTCCGTCTTCAAGATTGTTCTTGATGCACTTTTTAACATTATCCTTTCTCGAAGACTTGACCCCATCATCATTGACGTGTACATGTCCACTTTTAGATAAATCGGCTAAAGATAGCCGAGTCAACAATTGATGGCCGTCAAAATGATCCGACTGTCCAAATGATCGTGGCTCAACAAAGTCCAATCGTCCTATCTTGTCCGATTGCTTTACTTGATCGAACATGTTGTCATCTTTGACATTTTGCTTGAACGAACATTGCGTTGCCTCTTGTCTTGACGGCTCGACATTGTGATCAATTATAATAATAAGATTAGTCAGTGAAGTACCGATGATGTGATCCACTATGACTGCACTGGACATACACTACTGGTCCATTAACCGATATTGTGATACCGGATTCGATACAAAACAACCGAGCAGTGTTAGTTTAACATCATCCTACTCGTCTATGCATTGATTTTCGTCCTCCTTTCCCGATGCTCTTGAATCGGCTATCCTGGAGAACTTTGAACCTAGCTTTATACTCCTGCAACCAAAATAAATACAGAATATACGTCTCATCTGAGACCAAATGTTAGCTAGGCATGAAACAAACAAAGTTGCCCATATGAATATAAAGTTCAGTCGGCATGACGGGAACAACTTTGGTTGCGATAAGTTGTCACTATTAGCGTCTATGAATAGTGTCATGTGTTGATCAGCATGATTAGTAACAAGATAATTCAAAACAAACAGATTACTCATCTCGATCGGTCTTTCAAAATCAATTAGAATCTTACTAACGGGTTCATCAACAATATGATTTTTGACCGAATCGAAAACTGAGTAAACTCTCGGCTAGGTGTACCTTTGTGAAGTCATTGGAACGAGAAGATGGTTGCACCACTGGAACAATACCTTGCTCCACTTCTGAATAATTCTCGAATGCATCTTCCTCTTTTTCTGGATCTCGTGCCTCATCACTCGGATTTCCTGAATAGATTTGACTTGGATTTCCCGAGTAGATTTCACTCGGATTACCCAAATGGATTCCACTCGGCCGCTCTTCGTCAGCTATACTTCGTTCAGTTGCACGCTCTGGTTCTTGGTCTTCGTCACTAGTCAAACTTTGTTTGGCCATATAAATTTGCTCTTGATGCTCATCAATTTCTTTGGCACGGAACTCATAGGGCAGCATGTAAGCTCCCTCACATCCAGAAAAATCGAGCACGGCCAATTTGTTGCGTTTACCGTTCTTTTGCTCGGTGAAGCTTAGATCTTCTATTTTGGTACACGCAGCAATAACTGGCTTGATGCACTCGGCTCTAGCAGCTTTAGCCGGTGATGCACTCGTCTGGAATGATGCACTTGGCTGACACGATGCACTCGGCTGGCTCGATGCAACGCACTCGGCCTTAAACGTCTCAGTGGTCAATTTGGTTTCAATTGAATCCACCATTGTCTTGTGACAAAAGGAACTATTCAACTCAGTTGTAGACGACTTAGTCATATTTGACTCAGTTTCAACCGAATCAACCATATTAGCCGAGTGAACCCTTTCTTGACGATTTTCTTGCAAAGCTTCTTTTTTATCTTACCCCAAAATTGCAAAGGAGCCAACATGGTTGCTACATGGAGGAAGGCACTTGACGTATTCTCGCAAATATTCCACTCCACGTTTCTTCTTGAGTGCTTCATAAGCATGTTGATATTCTACTGGTAATTCCTCAAGAGTTGGCGTAGTAAATTCGTTGACGCTATTCCCTGTGAGCTTTGGCTTGATCTTGTCCACTTGGGCCACATGTTTTTCTTTAAACTGAGCCCTGCTTGGATCAGCTTGCCCCCCAATAATTTTATGATCTTTCAGCAATGAATTGATGTTGCCGAAAGTTTGCGATTGTATAGGGGGTGTATAACATGCTGCAATGATAGGTGAAGACATGTGCACTGTTGTTGAATATATTCTCATGCCAATTTGATCAATCGGTAACACTTCATGTTCTTTCAAAACCCTAGCTTTTATTGCCTCATAATCAGGAACCAAACCTTTATCATGTTGCTCAAGGCAAAGAGTGGTAATCTTCTTATTTTGCGCTAAGCTTTTTAAAGCAGCCAAAGTCACCTCATCTCCTGCAATATTAGACACATACACTCCTGTAGAATCTCCATTCACTCAGCCATAAAAGTGAGCCGAGTCATGAATACTTTTAGTTGCATATGATGCTGAACAATTAATATCATGAGGTGTATTAAATGATGACTGAGGATAACCAACCAAATAGCTAATGGAAGCATGGCCAATTGCCTCATTCATCAGCATGTTTGGGGATAAACCCGCATATAGCGAGTTGGTTGCCGATGGATAAAATTGTGAGATGCCCTCCTGCACATGAGGTGTCATATATTGATCACTCGAACAAATTGTGTTGTTCATCAGCATATTGAAAGATGTTGTCGATGCACGAAAGTTCAGAATCATAAGTTGCATGTCGCGATTATGTAAATTCCAAGTTTCTCCAACGGAATAACTAATCGGCCTTTGCTCGTTAGGGCTAGCCGACATGACATGTCCATTGAAAGATCTAGCAACATCACCATAATGGCTATTTGCATCTACGTAAGGAGATTGGTGATACATGTTACCGTTGTAGATTGCAGCCGCTCGATGACGCTCTGCTCGTAGCAAGAACAGGCTAGAGACTGTTCAAAGCTTCATCCCCAGTGGAGTCGCCAAAAAGTGTGTTGACACACGAACACGTCACGTGTACCCTCGACACCGTGGGTGATGCACCGCAGCTCACGTTGAAGGAGACCCGACCGACAGCGCGATACGCAAGACAGTCAGCGGGCGCTTTTGAAGACCCGAAACCCCACACGCCCGGGAGGGACCCCGTCAAGGAGTGCGGCGGCTATGGGCTGCCCTAGGTAGATTCGGTCGGCCCTAGAGCCTCGTAGATCGCTGCCCTCCAACGCGAAGAACGAACGAATAACGAGAAAGAAAGATACAAGGGTAGGGGATAAAGATAGATGAACACAAAAGTGTAATAGATTGGTTGGTTCGGCCATCACCCCCAACATATATAAGAGGCGGCTGGACTTCCCATACAAGCAAAGGATTCATCTAGGCTTTCCTTACAAAAAATTACATCAATTCACGTCCTAGAGTCCTAATTCTATTACAACTTGGATTCAGTCTGAATCTGGCCCAACTTATGTCTTCCTCCTTGCGCGGGCCGCCGATATTGCATATGACCTCCGATCAGGATGGCCCAAATATGAAACTTGTGTGCCTCGACGAGACGACCAATTCTTATGTTGAACACTTTTCCAAATAAGACCATCTTGAATATTCTATGAAGCCATCTTTAATATCCAGTCGGACTCGGTCATCTAATGGATTGGATTGTCCGAGTCTCATAGTGAACTTACAGGCCCTGTACTATCGCAGATGATAATGACTCCAAAACCAAAGTTCACCATTTTGATGATGCGCACAACTTCCGTGTTGATCACTTTTCCATCCGAGGTCATCTGGATTACCTTTCGGGCACATCTTCAGTTTCACTCGGATGCGAGCTCATCCACTCGGATATTAGAGTTTCTCGTCCGACTGGAACTTTTCACTCGGATGTTAGAGTCTTTCACTCGGAAGACAATCTTTCACTCGGATGACTATAATTTCACTCGGAAGAAAATCTTTCACTCGGATGACTATATTTCACTCGGAAGGCAATATCTTACTCGAACGTCAAGTTTTCATTCCGACGGTAATCTTTTCACTCGGAATAACTTCACTCGGATGATAATTTCACTCGCATTACTATATTTTCACTCGGAAGCCAATCTTTTACTCAATCGATAAGTTTTCACTCGACCTTTTACTCGATCGGTAGGTTTTCACTCGGATGGTAAACTTTTCACTCGGATTTACCGACTGAAACACAGCCTGATCTTGATTTGCCTCTCCAGGTTGCGTATGATCTCGGATTGAGACAAATTTTATATGAAAAACAATCGGCTCGACAAGACAAAACTTTTTCGTGTTGAAGGTTTTTCAATTTAAGGCCCCTTGATTGCCGAATTACTCGCGCAACCTATCAGACAAGTGTCTCGCACCTCGCGCCATATTTCCGTTGAGATTCGGTCTGCAGTGTATTGCATCTAACTTTTGCATATGAACTCGGATTGAGATCATTTATATATCAAAATCGATTGGCTCGACGAGACGAAGACAATTATTAATATTGCTCCTTCATATGAGGTCATCTTGAAGACGTGATTGGCCAAAAACTACTCGAAACATTGAATTGACACTCAGAGTATAGTTTCGGTCCGTAAGATAAGGTCGAATGAATATAACAAAAACATCAAAGTTGTTCCACTCAGCGACGTGAATCTATTCGTGCTGAAAACCCGTTCACTCGAGACCATCTTCATTGCAATCTATATCTTGCCAAAATCAAGTGTCAACATGATCCATCAAGGATCAAGCCCACAAAAACTACCTTTAAAGGAGTAATACCAGGTGTAGAGGCCCGCTGCACGGGCTCAATCACATTGGAAGCCGTCTTCAGATCCCCGGACAACTTCTGAATAGAAGACTTGATCTTTGATATCGTCCCCTTCCGCAGTGGCTATCACACACTGCTCGGACGAAGTACATTTGTTCGATTAAATGTGGTGCCACACTATGCTTACCTCAAACTCAAGATGCCTGGACCACGCGGTGTCATAATAGTCAATGGAAACACAGAACGCTCCCTGCGTACTGAGGAGCACACCGCGGCCCTGGCAACAGAAGTACAGAGCGGCCTTGTCAAGTAGAACTTTAATTCAGTGGCCAAGCTCCCGGACACTGTCAAATGAGTCCGGACTACTCGGCAGCTTCACAGTCAACCTCGTCAGGAGTTCGGCTAGCAATTCAGCCTCCGTCTTAGTCCTGGCCAAATGGCAGTGTACGTACCGCGTGTACATAACTATGCACTGAAAATTCCATGGGCATAGACGGAAGCATAACTCGATTGTGGTCCATAATACGGCTCAACCTTCCCCGGACACACATACTTTCCGCTTTCTTTTTTCCTTTTTTCCTTTTCTTTCCCACAGGCCCCTCACAACAGCCTGATCATCGATCCTTTCGAAGGATGGATATACCAAGGTGGCAAGCAGCATAGACGTGTGGCGGAATCTCTAGGTGGTCTTCTTGATGATCACTCTACCCATTTTCAGGACCTGCACACAGCTCCCCCTTGGTCTTGGCATGTTAAATAGCCCTATTGCTTACCGCACTATTTGTACAAATATGCTTCAATGTATTAATAAAATTATAATGGAAACTGTTTGCGGCCCAACTTATGTGGCACTGGCTTACTAATTCATTTTATTTCGCTATTCTTATCTATTGCACCCGTACACTTTGTTACATTTTAGTTCGCCAGGGGCTTCATTGCGCCCCATACTACGGCAACAAAGTCCGAACACTTTTATAGTATAGTTTGGCACCCCGAATTTAGCATTATATGCATCGTCTCCAAATCATGTCTTTGGTCAATAGTTGGGTTGCCTGGCTCCTGTGCTCTCTACCTTACGTTCCGTCCTATCGGCTAGGGTAGTAAAGGGAGAACTACTGCGATTGTGTTTCTGGTTAATCCGGATTAACATCTCCGTAGAGAAAGCCGAAAACTGACTGTCATGATGCGGCGAGAGCTGGTCAGCTATTTGGAGGTTAAAATCTTTTGCGATTTTTTCCGCATTATGTCACGGATCGGCCTCCACCCGATCAGTTGTCTACAACACCCTAGTTCGGATTAACAAATACTAACTAGGGGCTGCGCCTACATTTCTATTGTCAAACTCCTATGGCTAAGTGAGGGTGATAAAGCCACATAGTCTGATTTCCTGGTTCGTTGCGCTAAACACCTCTTTCAAAGACCAAACTCCTGGATGAAGAGTCTTTAAGTTCTAACCCGAACACCCCCGTACTACCTATGTGGCGGCTGCAGCCGACGACTGGCCAACTCTCAGATTTAATAAAACGGTCGCACAGGAGGCAAAATTTTAAACAAACAACAAGCATGATATTACATATCAGCTTTGTTTTATAATACAGGATGGGATAACATGAATGTCTTCATTCAAAGATAATGTCTTCAATCAAAATACCGCTCGGGCGTGCGGTCCTCCTTGCCCGCGGGCGTTCCCTCGGTCGCGAGCTTGACGACGTCCATCTTCGCCCACTGCACCTTGACCCGGGCAAAGGCCATCCGCACACCTTTGATGCAGACCGACCGCTTGATGGCATGAAGCCAAGGGCAGGCATCGACGAGCCGCTTCACGAGCCCGAAGTAGTTGCTGGGTATGGCTTTGGCAGGCCACGACAGATTATCAAATCCTTCCTGGCCGATTCAGCCACCCTATGCAGTTCGGTCAGGTGCCTCATCTGATCGCTAAAGGGTATCGGATGCTCTGGCGCAAGGTATTGCGACCAGAACAGCTTCTCCATTGAGCTCCCCTCTTCGGCTCGGAAGAACTCTGCAGCATCAATCACACTGCGCGGCAGATCCGCAAACACTCCTGGAGAACTCCAAATCCGAGTCAGTAAGAGGTACCTTTTCTTCACATATTTGCTCTACATAATAAAGGCCTTACCCACCGCGATTTTTCTGGACTCCTGGATGTCCTGGAGGGAGCCCTGGGCTTCAACCCGGGCCTCTTGCGCACTTTGTTGGGCCTTAGCAAGTTCGGACTCCTGGTCCGTAATCTTGCGCTCCAAGGACTCGCATTTCATTACTGTTGGAAATATGCCCTAGAGGCAATAATAAAAGTATTATTATATTTCAATGTTCATGATAAATGTCTTTTATTCATGCTATAACTGTATTATCCGAAAATCGTAATACGCGTGTGAATACTTAGACCACAATATGTCCCTGGTGAGCCTCTAGTTGACTAGCTCGTTGTGATCAACAGATAGTCATGGTTTCCTGACTATGGACATTGGATGTCGTTGATAACGGGATCACATCATTAGGAGAATGATGTGATGGACAAGACCCAATCCTAAGCATAGCATAAAAGATCGTGTAGTTCATTTTGCTAGAGCTTTGCCAATGTCAAGTATCTCTTCCTTCGACCATGAGATCGTGTAACTCCCGGATATCGTAAGAGTGCCTTGGGTGTATCAAACGTCACAACGTAACTGGGTGACTATAAAGGTGCATTACAGGTATCTCCGAAAGTATCTGTTGGGTTGACACGGATCGAGATTGGGATTTGTCACTCCGTATGACGGAGAGGTATCTCTGGGCCCACTCGGTAATGCATCAACATAATGAGCTCAATGTGACCAAGGTGTTGGACACGGGATCATGCATTACCGTACGAGTAAAGTGACTTGCCGGTAACGAGACTGAACAAGGTATTGGGATACCGACGATCGAGTCTCGGGCAAGTAACGTACCGATTGACAAAGGGAATTGCGTACAGGGTTTGATCGAATCCTCGACATCGTGGTTCATCCGATGACAACATCGAGGAGCATGTGGGAGCCATCATGGGTATCCAGATCCCCCTGTTGGTTATTGACCTAAGAGCGTCTCGGTCATGTCTGCATGTCTCCCGAACCCGTAGGGTCTACACACTTAAGGTTCGGTGACGCTAGGGTTATTAGGAAGACTAGTATGTGACTACCGAATGTTGTTCGGAGTCCCGGATGGGATCCTAGACGTCACGAGGAGCTCCGGAAGGGTCCGGAGGTAAAGATTTATATATGGGAAGTTGTCAAACGGACACCGGGAAGTTTCGGGGTCATACCAGTATTGTACCGGGGCCACCAGAAGGGTTCCGGGGGTCCACCGGGAGGGGCCACCCCTCCCGGGGGGCCACATGGGCTGCGTGGGGCAGGGAGCCAGCCCCTGGTGGGCTGGGCGCACCCCCTCCCTTGGGCCCTTGCGCCTAGGGTTGAGGGGGGAACCCTAGAGGGGGCGCCCCCCTTGGCTTGGGGGGCAAGACACCCTCTCCCCCTCTCCCCTTGGCCGCCGCACCCCCCCTAGATGGGTTCTAGGGGGCCGGCCCCCTTCTCCCTTCCCCCTATAAATAGAGGGGTGAGGGGAGGGCAGCCAGACCACCCTCCAAGGCGCAGCCCTCCCCTCCCCAACACCTCTCCTCCTCCGTTGTGTGCTTGGCGAAGCCCTGTCGGAGTACTGCCTCTCCACCATCACCACGCCGTCGTGCTGCCGGTGGAGCTGTCTTCCTCAACCTCTCCTTTCCCCTTGTTGGATCAAGAAGGAGGAGACGTCTCCCGTCCCGTACGTGTGTTGAACGCGGAGGTGCTGTCCGTTCAGCACTTGGTCATCGGTGATTCGAATCACGTCGAGCACGACTCCATCATCACCTTGCAAGCTTCCGCACGCGATCTACAAGTGGTATGTAGATGCAAACTCTCTCCCTTGACTCGTTGCTTAGATGAACTCATAGATGGATCTTGGTGAAACCGTAGGAAAATTTTTAATTTTCTGCAACGTTCCCCAACAGTGGCATCATGAGCTAGGTCTATGCGTAGTTCTCTTTGCACGAGTAGAACACAATTTTGTTGTCGGCGTGGATTTTGTCATCTTACTTGCCTCTACTAGTCTTTTCTTGCTCAACGGTATTGTGGGATGAAGCGGCCCGGACCAACCATACACGTACGCTTACGTGAGACCGGTTCCACCGACTGACATGCACTAGTTGCATAAGGTGGCTGGCGGGTGTCTGTCTCTCCCACTTTAGTTGGAGCGGAATTGATGAACAGGGCCCTTATGAAGGGTAAATAGAAGTTGACAAAAAATCACGTTGTGGTGATTCGTAGGTAAGAAAACGTTCTTGCTAGAACCCAATTGCAGCCACGTAAAAGATGCAACAACAATTAGAGGACGTCTAACTTGTTTTTGCAGCGATTGATCATGTGATGTGATATGGCCAGAAGTTGTGATGAATGATGAATTGTGATGTATGAGATCATGTTCTTTGTAATAGGATTCATGACTTGCATGTCGATGAGTATGACAACCGGCAGGAGCCATAGGAGTTGTCTTTATTTTTTGTATGACCTGCGTGTCATTGAATAACGCCATGTAAACTACTTTACTTTATTACTAAACGTTAGTCATAGAAGTAGAAGTAGTCGTTGGCGTGACAACTTCATGAAGACACGATGATGGAGATCATGATGATGGAGATCATGGTGTCAAGCCGGTGACAAGATGATCATGGAGCCCCGAAGATGAAGATCAATGGAGCTATATGATATTGGCCATATCATGTCACAACTATATAATTGCATGTGATGTTTATTATGTTTATGCATCCTGTTTACTTAGGACGACGGTAGTAAATAAGATGATCCCTTACAAAAATTTCAAGAAGTGTTCTCCCCTAACTGTGCACCGTTGCTACAGTTCGTCGCTTCTAAGCACCACGTGATGATCGGGTGTGATGGATTCTTACGTTCACATACAACGGGTGTAAGACAGTTTTACACAGCGAAAACACTTAGGGTTAACTTGACGAGCCTAGCATGTGCAGACATGGCCTCGGAACACGAAGACCGAAAGGTCGAACACGAGTCGTATGGAAGATACGATCAACATGAGAATGTTCACCGACGATGACTAGTCCGTCTCACGTGATGATCGGACACGAGCTAGTCGACTCGGATCGTGTAACACTTAGATGACTAGAGGGATGTCTAATCTAAGTGGGAGTTCATAATTTGATTAGAACTTTATTATCATGAACGTAGTCTAAAACCTTTGCAAATATGTCTTGTAGATCAATGGCCAACGCTAATGTCAACATGAACTTCAACGCGTTCCTAGAGAAAACCAAGCTGAAAGATGATGGTAGCAACTATACGGACTGGGTCCGGAACCTGAGGATCATCCTCATAGCTGCCAGGAAACAATACGTCCTAGAAGGACCGCTAGGTGACGCTCCCGTCCCAGAGAACCAAGACATTATGAATGCTTGGCAGTCTCGTGCTGATGATTACTCCCTCGTTCAGTGCGGCATGCTTTACAGCTTAGAACCGGGGCTCCAAAAGCGTTTTGAGCACCACGGAGCATATGAGATGTTCGAAGAGCTGAAACTAGTTTTTCAAGGTCATGCCCGGGTCGAGAGATATGATGTCTCCGACAAGTTCTACAGTTGTAAGATGGAGGAAAACAGTTCTGTCAGTGAGCACATCCTGAAGATGTCTGGGTTGCACAACCGTATGACCCAGCTGAACATTAACCTCCCAGATGAGGCGGTCATTGACAGAATCCTCCAGTCGCTCCCACCAAGCTACAAGAGCTTTGTGATGAACTACAACATGCAGGGGATGGAAAAGACCATTCCTGAAGTGTTCTCGATGCTGAAGTCAGCAGAGGCTGAAATCAAGAAAGAACATCAAGTGTTGATGGTCAATAAGACCACTAAGTTCAAGAAGGGCAAGGGTAAGAAGAACTTCAAGAAGGACGGCAAGGAGGTTGCCGCGCCTGGTAAGCCAGTTACCGAGAAGAAGTCAAAGAATGGACCCAAGCCTGAGACTGAGTGCTTTTATTGCAAGGGGAAGGGTCACTGGAAGCGGAACTGCCCCAAATACTTAGCGGATAAGAAGGCCGGCAACACCAAAGGTATATTTGATATACATGTGATTGATGTGTACCTTACCAGTACTCGTAGTAACTCCTGGGTATTTGATACCGGTGCCGTTGCTCATATTTGTAACTCACAGCAGGAGCTGCGGAATAAACGGAGACTGGCGAAGGACGAGGTGACTATGCGCGTCGGGAATGGTTCCAGAGTCGATGTGATCACCGTCGGCACGCTGCCTCTACATTTACCTACGGGATTAGTTTTGAACCTTAATAATTGTTATTTAGTGCCAAGTTTGAGCATGAACATTGTATCTGGATCTCATTTAATACGAGATGGCTACTCATTTAAGTCTGAGAATAATGGTTGTTCGATTTATATGAGAAATATGTTTTATGGTCATGCTCCGATGGTCAATGGTTTATTCTTATGAATCTCGAGCGTAATATTACACATGTTCATAGTATAGATGCCAAAAGATTTAAAGTTGATAACGATAGTCCCACATACTTGTGGCACTGCCGCCTTGGTCACATTGGTGTCAAGCGCATGAAGAAGCTCCATGCCGATGGACTTTTAGAGTCTCTTGATTATGAATCGTTTGACACGTGCGAACCATGCCTCTTGGGCAAAATGACCAAGACTTCGTTCTCCGGAACAATGGAGTGAGCAACCAACTTGTTGGAAATCATACATACCGATGTGTGCGGTCCAATGAGCGTTGAGGCTCGCGGAGGATATCGTTATGTTCTCACTCTCACTGATGACTTGAGTAGATATGGGTATGTCTACTTAATGAAACACAAGTCTGAGACCTTTGAAAAGTTCAAGGAATTTCAGAATGAGGTAGAGAATCAACGTGACCGAAAGATAAAATTCTTACGATCAGATCGTGGAGGAGAATACTTAAGTCACGAATTTGGTACACACTTAAGGAAATGCGGAATCGTTTCACAACTCACGCCGCCTGGAACACCTCAGCGAAACGGTGTGTCCGAACGACGTAATCGCACTCTATTGGATATGGTGCAGTCTATGATGTCTCTTACCGATTTACTGCTATCATTTTGGGGATACGCTCTAGAGACAGCTACATTCACTTTAAATAGGGCACCGTCTAAATCCGTTGAGACGACACCGTATGAATTATGGTTTGGAAAGAAACCTAAGCTGTCGTTTCTAAAAGTTTGGGGATGCGATGCTTATGTCAAGAAACTTCAACCTGAAAAGCTCGAACCCAAGTCGGAAAAATGCGTATTCATAGGATACCCTAAGGAAACTGTCGGGTATACCTTCTACTTAAGATCCGAAGGCAAGATCTTTGTTGCCAAGAACGGATGCTTTCTGGAAAAAGAGTTTCTCTCGAAAGAAGTAAGTGGAAGGAAAGTAGAACTCGATGAAGTACTACCTCTCGAACGGGAAAGTGGTGCAGCTCAGGAAAATGTTCCTGTGATGCCCACACCAACTGAAGAGGAAAACATTGATGATGATCACGGTACTTCGGATCAAGTTACTGCTGAACTTTGTAGGTCCACAAGGACACGTTCCGCACCAGAGTGGTACGGCAACCCTGTCCTGGAAATCATGTTGTTAGACAACAATGAACCTTCGAACTATGAAGAAGCGATGGCGGGCCCGGATTCCAACAAATGGCTTGAAGCCATGAAATCCGAGATAGAATCCATGTATGAAAACAAAGTATGGACTTTGACAGACTTGCCCGATGCTCGGCGAGCGATAGAAAACAAATGGATTTTTAAGAAGAAGACGGACGCGGATGGTATTGTTACCATTTATAAGGCTCGACTTGTCGCTAAGGGTTATCGACAAGTTCAAGGGATTGACTACAACGAGACTTTCTCTCCCGTAGCGAAGCTGAAGTCCGTCCGAATCATGTTAGCAATTGCCGCATACTATGATTATGAGATATGGCAGATGGACGTCAAAACAGCATTCCTTAACGGGCATCTTAAGGAAGAACTGTATATGATGCAGCCGGAAGGTTTTGTCGATCCTCGGAACGCTAACAAAGTATGCAAGCTCCAGCGATCCATTTATGGACTGGTGCAAGCATCTCGGAGTTGGAACATTCGCTTTGATGAGATGATCAAAGCGTTTGGGTTTATGCAGACTTATGGAGAAGCCTGCGTTTACAAGAAAGTGAGTGGGAGCTCTGTAGCATTTCTCATATTATATGTAGATGACATACTCTTGATGGGAAATAATATAGAATTCCTGGACAGCATTAAGGCCTACTTGAATAAGTGTTTTTCAATGAAGGACCTTGGAGAAGCTGCTTATATATTAGGCATCAAGATCTATAGAGATAGATCGAGATGCCTCATAGGTCTTTCACAAAGCACATACCTTGATAAGATTTTGAAGAGGTTCAAAATGGATCAGTCCAAGAAGGGGTTCTTGCCTATGTTACAAGGTGTGAGACTGAGCTCGGCTCAGTCACCGACCACGGCAAAAGATAAAGAAGAGATGAGTGTCATCCCCTATGCTTCAGCCATAGGATCTATTATACCATGCTGTGTACCAGACCCGATGTAAACCTTGCCGTAAGTTTGGTAGCAAGATACCAAAGTAATCCCGGCAAGGAACACTGGACAGCGGTCAAGAATATCCTGAAGTACCTGAAAAGGACGAAGGACATGTTTCTCGTTTATGGAGGAGACGAACAGCTCGTCGTAAAGGGTTACGTCGACGCTAGCTTCGACTCAGATCTGGATGACTCTAAGTCACAAACCGGATACGTGTATATGTTGAATGGTGGAGCAGTAAGCTGGTGCAGCTGCAAGCAGAGTGTCGTGGCGGGATCTACGTGTGAAGCGGAGTACATGGCAGCCTCGGAGGCAGCGCATGAAGCAATTTGGGTGAAGGAGTTCATTACCGACCTAGGAGTCATACCCAATGCGTCGGGGCCGATCAAACTCTTCTGTGACAACACTGGAGCTATTGCCCTCGCGAAGGAGCCCAGGTTTCACAAGAAGACCAGGCACATCAAGCATCGTTTCAACTCCATCCGTGAAAATGTTCAAGATGGAGACATAGAGATTTGCAAAGTGCACACGGTTCTGAATGTCGCAGATCCGCTGACTAAACCTCTCTCGCGTGCAAAACATGATCAACACCAGAACTCTATGGGTGTTCGATTCATCACAATGTAACTAGATTGGTGACTCTAGTGCAAGTGGGAGACTGTTGGAAATATGCCCTAGAGGCAATAATAAAAGTATTATTATATTTCAATGTTCATGATAAATGTCTTTTATTCATGCTATAACTGTATTATCCGGAAATCGTAATACAAGTGTGAATACTTAGACCACAATATGTCCCTGGTGAGCCTCTAGTTGACTAGCTCGTTGTGATCAACAGATAGTCATGGTTTCCTGACTATGGACATTGGATGTCGTTGATAACGTGATCACATCATTAGGAGAATGATGTGGTGGACAAGACCCAATCCTAAGCATAGCATAAAAGATCGTGTAGTTCGTTTTGCTAGAGCTTTGCCAATGTCAAGTATCTCTTCCTTCGACCATGAGATCGTGTAACTCCCGGATATCGTAAGAGTGCCTTGGGTGTATCAAACGTCACAATGTAACTGGGTGACTATAAAGGTGCATTGCAGGTATCTCCGAAAGTATCTGTTGGGTTGACACGGATCGAGATTGGGATTTGTCACTCCGTATGACGGAGAGGTATCTCTGGGCCCACTCGGTAATGCATCATCATAATGAGCTCAATGTGACCAAGGTGTTGGACACAGGATCATGCATTACGGTACAAGTAAAGTGACTTGCCGGTAACGAGACTGAACAAGGTATCGGGATACCGACGATCGAGTCTCGGGCAAGTAACGTACCGATTGACAAAGGGAATTGCGTACAGGGTTTGATCGAATCCTCGACATCGTGGTTCATCCGATGACAACATCGAGGAGCATGTGGGAGCCATCATGAGTATCCAGATCCCGCTGTTGGTTATTGCCCTAAGAGCGTCTCGGTCATGTCTGCATGTCTCCCGAACCCGTAGGGTCTACACACTTAAGGTTCGGTGACGCTAGGGTTATTAGGAAGACTAGTATGTGACTACCGAATGTTGTTCGGAGTCCCGGATGGGTTCCTGGACATCACGAGGAGCTCCGGAAGGGTCCGGAGGTAAAGATTTATATATGGGAAGTTGTCAAACGGACACCGGGAAGTTTCGGGGTCATACCGGTATTGTACCGGGGCCACCGGAAGGGTTCCGGGGGTCCACTGGGAGGGGCCACCCCTCCCGGGGGGGGGCACATGGGCTGCGTGGGGCAGGGAGCCAGCCCCTGGTGGGCTGGGCGCACCCCCTCCCTTGGGCCCTTGTGCCTAGGGTTGAGGGGGGAACCCTAGAGGGGGCGCCCCCCTTGGCTTGGGGGGCAAGCCACCCTCTCCCCCTCTCCCCTTAGCCGCC
>NC_057809.1:344346134-344357693 GCF_018294505.1 Triticum aestivum | reverse complement strand
CCCCCTTCTCCCTTCCCCCTATAAATAGAGGGGTGAGGGGAGGGCAGCCAGACCACCCTCCAAGGCGCAGCCCTCCCCTCCCCAACACCTCTCCTCCTCCGTTGTGTGCTTGGCGAAGCCCTGTCGGAGTACTGCCTCTCCACCATCACCACGCCGTCGTGCTGCCGGTGGAGCTGTCTTCCTCAACCTCTCCTTTCCCCTTGCTGGATCAAGAAGGAGAAGACGTCTCCCGTCCCGTACGTGTGTTGAACGCGGAGGTGCTATCCGTTCAGCACTTGGTCATCGGTGATTCGAATCACGTCGAGTACGACTCCATCATCACCTTGCAAGCTTCCGCACGTGATCTACAAGTGGTATGTAGATGCAAACTCTCTCCCTTGACTCGTTGCTTAGATGAACTCATAGATGGATCTTGGTGAAACCGTAGGAAAAATTTTAATTTTCTACAACGTTCCCCAACAATTACGACGTCCTGAAGCTCATGCTGGACCTCCCCGACCCTGGCCTCGTGTTTTTCATGGGCGGCTTGTTCATTTGCCGCTCTCTTCTGGGCCTCGGCCAACACGCTCTTGAGGGTCTCCACCTCGGTCGTAGCTCCTGCGAAATATCATGATAACATGATCAACACAAACAATTCATATCTTTCTAGATCACAATAGGACATTGCATACCTTGCTTGTCCTCCAGTGTTTTTTCACATGGTCGACTTCTTCCTCGGCCCGCTCCAAACTCTGCTTCAATTTGGAGACTTCAGCAGAATGGGAGGTCGCAGCCAGCATCAACGCTTGCTTATTCACATAAACATGTATGGTTAGTCTCCTGCGAAAATTATTTGATCCTATGTCCAGCTTCTCTTTTCGAGCATGAGACGGAGTCTCAAGGGATATTGTCTATACTATGACATCCTTTCTACATAATTACATTGCATACCTCAAAGACTGTTATAAGGATGGTGCAGGCTTCGGTCAGTCCTCTCTTAACGGACCGAACCCTCTCAACCATCGTACCCATAAGGATATGGTGTTCCTCAACAATGGAAGCACTTTGCAGCGCTTTCAGTAGAGTATCCGGTGCCTCTGGATGGACCGAGGTCATCGGCGAAATAGGTGCACCTACTTCTTTTGAAGGAGTCTGCTTGCCTGATTCCAGAGCCATATGGGCCTCGGGAATAGTAATCGGCTAGGGGCCTAATTGGATATGGCCCCCATCGCTAGTGTCCAGGGGGATTTGCTCCCCCATGTGTCCGGCGGCCGAGGTATCACCCTCTGGTGCCACCCTGACGGCTTCCTGTACCTCTCCCTGGCCTGGGCAGGTACTTTGAGACAACACCTCGGCGTCGTCCGTGGCCTTGGGAGAGGAGGCCACCGGAAGTGACCAGATGTCTATCACCTTCGGATCCAGCGAATTCCCTAAAGATGAGGATTGCTGAGGGCGGGCGTGGGCCGGACTGCAGTGCATGATTCGTCATATTAAAACAACGAAGTAAAAAAGTTGGATATATGTGCATATAAGTGCCTTAGAGTACTTACGATTCGTCCAGGGGCTTCTCCCTGGGCGGCACTCGGAGCTGCTATCAATGTCCAACGCGGAGTTATCTGTGAGGGAGACCCTCCCCTTGTTGGACGCTTCGGCCTCCAGATCCGTGGAGGCCATCGTCTTCTTCCTTCCCCCTCAAGGGGATAGTTGGTTTCTTCCTCTCCTCGTCGTCCTCAGTGGCGGGGGAGGAGTGTGTTTTGGTGTCTTCGGACGTCATGTCCGAAGTGCCTTTACGGTGAAGGCTGCTTCTTCCCTCCTGGCCCTTCTTCCAGGCCTTCTTCTACGACGCCTGGTAGGGCGATGGAACCATCATCTTCATCATAAGTGGAATTGCTGGGTTTTCTAGCAACGGAGCTGGACACTGGATCCGCTCCGCATTCCTTGTCCATCCCTGGAAAGACACATGGGGAAGCTTAGACATCTTCCTTGAATGTACAGGTGAAGGATACACCTTGAAATACGAAAAACTTACCGGACTAGCGGGATGGGCCAGGTTGTACCCACGGTCCTCGGTCGTCTTCGGCCACGTCTCATTGGCCTTAAAAATTACAAGTCCTACTTTGGCAAGGAAGGATCCGGCGAAAAAGAATCACATGGATTACATTGACAAGCTTGATTTTTTTGTCCACCATGCTCTTGATGCGCGTCTGCAGTGTGGACACCTCGTCCAACGACACCCAATCCAGGCCCTTTTCTAGCCAGGAGGTGAGTCGCATTGGGGACCCGGACTTGAATTTGGGAGCCGCGGCCCAGGTGGTGTCGCGGGGCTGTGTGACATAGAACCACTGCTTCTGCCACCCTTTGATTGTTTGCACAAAGGTGCCTTTGGGCCATGAGACGTTGGACATCTTGCTCACCATAGCGCCTCCGCACTCTACATGTTGACCGCCCCCACATTCGGCTTCACATTGAAGGTCTTAAGCCACAATCCGAAGTGGGGTGGGATGCGGAGGAAGGCCTCGCACACGACAATGAATGTCAAGATGTTGAGGAAGGAATTGGGGGCCAGATCATAGAAATCTAGCTCGTAGTAGAACATGAGTCCTCGGGCGAATGGGTGGAGAGGAAATCCCAGCCTGCGGATTAAGTGGGGGATGAATACCACCCTCTCATGAGGCTCCGGGGTGGGGACGATCCGCCCCTTGGCCGGAAGCCGGTGGGCGATTTCTTGGGCCAAGTATCCCACCTCACGGAGCTTCGTAATGTCCTTAGCCATGACGGATGAGGCCATCCACTTACCCTGCGCTGCAGATCCGGACATGGTCGGAGTGTTTTTTTGGGAGGTGGAAAGGATGGAAGCTTGGCTGCTGGAGCTCGAGAATGGATGGGCAGAGAGGAAGCAGGTGTGGGTGAATGGGTGAATCCTGATCTCGTTAAAAAGGCAGCAAATATCAAGCGCCTCCCCATTTGCCTTAAAACTCGTCTGTTCCCCAAGGGCCGTGCGAACGGCGTGGTTGGATTACCCACGCCCGTATTGAGGAGAATCCTGCAATAAGGGGACATGATCTCTGCTTTGACAAGACATGCCAATGAAAACCGCATCTCGAAACGTGGAGCAGGAGGCTAAGAAACGGTTCGAAATAATGACCGGGCGGAGACGTGGCGTCTCGCTACAAAAGTTGTCAGTTAATGGGACTCATGAAATATTATACTCTCTACGGTTTTGTGTGGTACTTGTTTTTTCTAGAGCCGAACACGTTTTCTGTGTTTGAGGACTACTTTGAAGTATTCAGAGGAGGAACCCGCCTTCCAATGCCGAAGACAATCTGCACGCCAGACACATCTTCATTGAAGCCTAGTTTAGGGGCTACTGAGGGAGTCCTGGATTAAGGGGTCCTCGAGCATTCGGGCTATGTGATGTGGGCCGGACTGATGGGCCATGAAGATACAAGATAGAAGACTTCCTCCGATGTTTGGATGGGACTCTCCTTTGCATGGAAGGCAAGCTTGGCGTTCGGATATGAAGATTCCTTCCTCCGTAAACCGACTTTGAAAAACCCTAGGCCCCTCCGGTGTCTATATAAACCGGAGGGTTTAGTCCGTAGAGAAGATCACAATCATACAGGCTAGACATCTAGGGTTTAGCCATTACGATCTCGTGGTACATCAACTCTTGTCATCAACATATTGATCAAGATCAATCAAGCAGGAAGTAGGGTATTACATCCATCAAGAGGGCCCGAACCTGGGTAACATCATGTCCCCTGTCTTATGTTACCATCGACCCTAGAGCATAGTTCGGGACCCCCTACCCGAGATCCTCTGGTTTTGACATCAACATCCGCCTCACGAGGTTTGGCCCCTCGCGAGAGTCTTGGGTTATCGATGCCGAAGTTGGGCCATACCAGGCCATTGGTGCGCCACGTCGTTGGCCGCAGGCAGGAAAGTCTGGGTACCCCCATTCCCAGAATGCCGACAGCGCCCTTGCCTCGTAGTCCCCACAGTTCCTTTGGCCCCCCTCGGGCCCTGTCCGCACTCGGGGTGCTGCCATATTCCTGACGTGCCATGTAACGCCTAGTCTGGCCGTCGTTTCCCCAGCGAGCTACGGAAGCGTAGTTCAACTACATCCCAAAATTAGCACATACGTTCTGGAAATACTTGTTGCGGTGGAGGAAGGGCGTTTAATGGCGTGGTCGAGACCCTGGCTTGGTCCTGCTTGTGGCATCTGTGGCGTCGCTCTTGGGCTTCACCAACTGCCACCCCTACCGGTGGGTCATGATGCCCATGAGGTCACCCATCGTGGTACCCCCCACGAGGCAAAAAAAGCTTTCATGATGGCATCAACCTACTAACCGGAGGCCCAACCCAAATTTTTGTTTATTTAATCACGATCATAGTGATACACATATTGATAATATTGATGCCAAAAGATGAAGAGTTGAAAATGATAGTGCAACATATTTGTGGCACTGTCGTTTAGGTCATATTGGTCTAAAGCGCATGAAGAAACTCCATGCAGATGGGCTTTTGGAATCACTTGATTATGAATTATTTGATACTTGCGAACCATGCCTCATGGGCAAGATGACTAATACTACGCTCTTCGAACAATGGAGCGAGCCAATGACTTATTAGAAATAATACATACTGACGTATGCCATCCGATGAGTGTTGAGGCACGCGGTTGGTATCGTTATTTTCTGACCTTCACAGATGATTTGAGTAGATATGGGTATATCTACCTAATGAAACACAAGTCTAAAACATTTGAAAAGTTCAAATAATTTCAAAGTGAAGCGGATAATCATTGTCACAAGAAAATAAAGTTTCTACCATCTGATCGTGGAGGCAAATATTTGAGTTACGAGTTTGGCCTTCATTTAAAACAATGTGGAATAGTTTCACAACTCACGCCACCTGGAACACCATAGCGTAATGGTGTGTCCGAACGTTGTAACCATACTTTATTAGATATGATGTGATCTATGATGTCTCTTACCGATTTACCACTATCATTTTTGGTTATGCATTAGGGACAGCTGCATTCACGTTAAATAGGGCACCGTCTAAATCCGTTGAGACGACACCATATGAACTATGGTTTGACAAGAAACCTAAGCTGTCATTTCTTAAAGTTTGGGTTGCGATGCTTATGTGAAAAAGCTTTAGCCTGATAAGCTCTAACCCAAATCGAAGAAGTGCGTCTTCATAGGATACCCAAAAGAAATTGTTGGGTACACCTTCTATCACAGATCCGAATGCAAGATCTTTGTTGCTAAGAATGGATCCTTTCTAGAGGAGTTTCTCTCAAAAGAAGTGAGTGGGAGGAAAGTATAACTTGATGAGGTAATTGTACCTTCTCTCGAATTGGAAAGTAGCTCATCAGAAAAAACCGTTCTCGTGATGCCTACACCAACTAGAGAGGAAGCTAATGATAATGATAATGAAACTTCAGATCAAGTTACTACCGAACCTCGTAGGTTAACCAGAGCATGTTCCGCACCAGATTGGTATAGTAATCCTATTCTAGAAGTCATGTTACTAGACCATGAAGAACCTATGAAGAAGTGATGATGAGCCCAGATTCTGATAAATGGCTTGAGACCATGAAATCTGAGATAGGATCCATGTATGAGAACAAAGTGTGGACTTTGGTTGACTTGCCCAATGATCGGCGATCCATAAAGAATAAATGGTTCTTCAATAATAAGACTGATGCTGATGCTAATATTACTGTCTACAAAGTCGACTTGTCGTGAAAGGTTTTTGACAAGTTCAAGGAGTTGACTATGATGAGACCTTCTCACCCGTAGAAATGCTTAAGTCTGTCCGAATCATGTTAGCAATTGTCACATTTTATGATTATGAAATCTGGCAAATGGACATCAAAATTTCATTCCTTAATGGATTTCTTAAAGAAGAGTTGTATATGATGCAACCAGAAGGTTTTGTCGATCCTAAAAGTGCTAACAAAGTGTGCAAGCTCTAGCGATCCATTTATGGACCGGTGCAAGTATCTCAGAGTTGGAATATATGCTTTGCTGAGGTGATCTAAGCATATGGTTTTATACAGACTTTTGGAGAAGCCTGTATTTACAAGAAACTGAGTGGGAACTCTGTGGCATTTCTAATATTGTATGTGGATGACATATTGTTGATTGGAAATGATATAGAATTTCTGGATAGCATAGAAGGAGACTTAAATAATAATTTTTCTATGAAAGACCTTGGTGAAGCTGCTTACATATTAGGCATCAAGATCTATAAAGATAGATCAAGACGCTTGATAAGATTTTTCAATGAGTACATACCTTCACAAGATTTTGAAGGAGTTCAAAATGGACCTGTCAAAGAAAGAGTTCTTGCCTGTATTGTAAGGTGTGAAGTTGAAGAAGACTCAAAGCCCGACCACAACATAAGATAGAGAGAGAGTGAAAGTCATTCCCTATGCCTCAGCCATATTTTTTATAAAGTATGCCATGCTATGTACCAGACCTATGCCATGCAAGGGGGTATAATTGTGATCCAGGAGTAGATCACTGGATAGCGGTCGAAATTATCCTTGGAGGACTACGGAAATATTTCTCGGTTATGGAGGTGGTAAAGAGTTCGTCGTAAAGAGTTAAGTCGATGCAAACTTTGACACCCATACGGATGACTCTGAGTCTTGATCTGGATACATATTGAAAGTGGGAGCAATTAGCTAGAGTAGCTCCGTGCAGAGCATTGTAGACATAGAAATTTGCAAAATACATACGAATCTGAATGTGGTAGACCCGTTTACTAAACTTCTCTCACAAGCAAAGCATGATCACACCTTATTACACTTTGGGTATTAATCACATAGAGATGTGAACTAGACCATTGAATCTTGTAAACCATTTTGGTGTTGGTGACATGGCGATGTGAACTATGGGTGTTAATCACATAATGATGTGAACTATTAGTGTTAAATCACATGGTGATGTGAACTAGATTATTGACTCTAGTGCAAGTGGGAGACTGAAGGAAATATGCCCTAGAGGCAATAATAAAGTTGTTATTTTATATTTCTTTATATCATGATAAATGTTTATTACTCATGCTAGAATTGTATTAACCAGAAACGTGATACATGTGTGGATACATAGACAAAACACTGTGTCCCTAGTAAGCCTCTACTAGAGTAGCTCGTTAATCAAAGATGGTTAAGTTTCCTGACCATCGGCATGTGTTGTCATTTGATGAATGGGATCACATCGTTAGGAGAATGATGTGATGGACAAGACCCATATGTTAGCTTAGCATATTGATGGTTTAGTTTTATTGCTATTGCTTTTTGTATGGGATCACATCGTTAGGAGAATGAGATCATGCAACTCCTGGATACCGGAGGAATGCCTTGTGTGCTATCAAACGTCACAACATAACTGGGTGATTATAAAGATGCTCTACAGGTATCTCTGAAGGAGTTTTGTTGGGTTGGCATGAATTGAGATTAGGATTTGTCACTCCAAGTATCGGGGAGGTATCTCTGGGCCCTCTCTCTAATACCCATCACAAGCTTGCAAGAAAATGACTAAGGAGTTAGTCACGAGGTGATGTATTACGAAACAAGTAAAGAGACTTGCCGGTAACAAGATTGAACTAGGTATGAAGATACCGATGATCGAATCTCGGGCAAGTAATATGCCGATTGAGAACGGGAATTATGTATGTTTTCATAACGGTTTGACCGATAAAGATTTTCGTAGAATATATAGGAACCAATAAGATCATCCAAGTTCCGCTATTGGTTATTGACCGGAGAGGTGTCTCGGTCATGTCTACATAGTTCTCGAACCCATAGGGTCCGCACACTTAACATTCAAGGACGATTTAGTATTATGTGAGTGATGTTAATTGGCGACCGAATGTTGTTTGGCGTCCCAGATGAGATCACGCACATGACAAGGAGTCTCGAAATGGTCGAGAGGTAAAGATTGATATATAGGGCGATGGTATTCGGACACAGAAGTGTTCTGGAGGGTTCCGGGTACTTATCGGTTCACCGGAAAGGAGTTTCGGGCACCCCGGCAAAGATTTGGGCCTTATGGGATAAGTGAGGGAACCCACTAGCCTTGGTTCACCCCTATAGAGGCGAGCCCTATGAGGGGGAGAAGGAAAGAGGGGTTTGCAAGGAAAGTGTGGATTAGGATTCCTACTTCCTTCCCTCTCCCCCCTCTTTCCTTCCACCTTGGTTATATATGGCAGGGGGCACGCGGCTTGGGAGGGACTCTGTAACACCCTCGATGCGACTATATCTCACACGTGTCGAGGAACAACTTAGAGGCATAATCGCATTGAAGGCATATGTCGCAAGTAAGGCAATCTTCACAACATCCCATGTAATATAAATGATAAAAGGGGAGATAACATAGTTGGCTTACACTCGCCATGTCAATCAAGTACATAAATAACATTACATCATCCAAAACACTCATGGCCCGACTACGGCGCCAAAATAAAAGAGAACCCAACAAGCGACACGGTCCCGATCACCCCCAACTAGGCACCACTACTGATCATCAGGAAAGGAAACATAGTAACATTGAGAGTCCTCGTCGAACTCCCACTTGAGCTCGAGCGCGTCACCTGGAGCAGAATCATGAGGCCCTGCATCTGGTGTAATAGTAATCTGTGAGCCACAGGGACTCAGCAATATCGCACCCTCGTGATCAAGACTATTTAAGCTTATAGGTAAGGTAAGGTAAAATATGTGGAGCTGCAGCTAGCGACTAGCAAAATATGGTGGCTATCCTGTTCGCAAAAGAGAGCGAGAAGAGGAGGCAAAGAGCGAGCGAGAAACTAGATGGCAAACCTGCGCAAACATTACTCCAACACCGTGTCCACTTCCCGGACTCCGCCGAGAAGAGGCCATCACGGTAACACACCCAGTTGATTTATTTTAAATTAAGTTAAGGTTCAAGTTATCTACAACCGGACATTAACAAATTCCCATCTGCCCATAACCGCAGGCACGGCTTTCGAAAGTTCAAATCCCTGCAGGGGAGTCCCAACTTAGCCCATGACAAGCTCTCATGGTCAACAAAGGAATAGACCTCCTCCCAAGACGTTCCGATCAGACTCGGTATCTCGGTTCTTCAAGACACTTCGACAGGTTAAAACAAATCCAACAACACCGCCCGAATGTGCCGACAAATCCCGATAGGAGATGCACATATCTCTTTCTCAGGGCACACTCATATTGTCCTAGGTACGGGTAAGCCAGCCCAGAGTTGCCCCTGGTGGCCACCGGTAGCTGACAGGTGGACCAACACTCAGAGGAGCACTGGCTCAGGGGTTTAAAATAAGATGACCCTCGGGCTCCAGAAACCCAAGGGAAAAGAGGCTAGGTGGCAAATGGTAAAACCAAGGTTGGGCATTGCTGGAAAAGCTTTAATCAAGGCGAACTATCAAGGGGTTCCCATTATAACCCAACCGCATAAGGAACGCAAAATCCGGGAACATAACACCGATATGACGGAAACTAAGGCGCCACCCTTTACCATGTGTATAGATGCATTATGATAACAAGATAATACAATGATATCCCAAACAAGTAAATAAATGTTCCAACAAGGAACGGCCTTCAATCTTCACCTGCAACTAGCAACGCTATAAGAGGGGCTGAACAAAGCGGTAGCATAGCCAATCAACGGTTTGCTAGGACATGGTGGGTTAGAGGTTTGACATGGCAATTTGGGAGGCTTTAAAGCAAGTGGTAGGCATCGTAGCATTGGCATAGCAAAAGAGCGAGCATCTAGCATAGCAAAGATAGTAGTGATTTTGAGGGTATGATCATCTTGCCTGCACAGTTGTCAGAGTTGACTGGATCCTCGAAAGCAAACTCAACGGGCTCCTCGTTAGAGAACTCGTCTCCCGGCTCTACCCAAACAAGACAAACAAGCAACAAGGACACAATCAACCACGTGCAAAGATCAAACAAGACGATGCAAAGATGATATGCTATGCGGGATGCGATGCGGGATGCATATGCAAGATGTGACAAGGAATGCATGAACCTGGCCTCAACATGGAAATCCAAGCATGCCACTGGAAAGATGAGATGAAATCCTTGAAAACGATATAAAGAATGCCGGAATCGGAGTTACGGTTTGGAAATGGCAAGCGATTCAAATATGACCAGGTTCTGCGATTTACAGCAAGTAGCCATCTAAATGCAACGAGATGAACATGATACATCACCCAAACATGACAACAAAATACATGGCAGGGATGCATTCAAGATGCTTAACAAAAGTCTAGCACTGAGCTACGGCCAAATCATCCATTAACAGGTTCAAACAGGCATGGCAAGAATGCATCTGGCAAACAGATCTCAGACTTAGTGAAATTAACACTTGTCTGGAATTTCAGATCAGGTAGCACTCTTCGGAGCAACAAAACTACATGCTACAGGACCTGAACATGGCAAAGTAAAGCATGGCATGGAGCTACTCAAAGAGCTTAACAAAAGTCCCTTAGTGACCTTGAGCCAAAAGGGATCATAAAACACAATTGCAAGCATGTGAACATGGCAAAAACATAATCAGATCACAGACTTAGTGAAAACTGGCACATGCAGAAACATAACTCAAGTAGGCATGTTTACGAGCTCGATGCACTCACTACAGAGCAAGTCATGATAATCTAAGCTTACACCCATCAAGAATACACAAAATTCAAGCTATACATGGCAAGAACAATAGCATAGCATGCACGGATCAACTACAACATCCTCGGCAAAATTGCAAACAAGTTGACAATCTGCCCAGATTCACGAAGTAGCAAAAGTAGAGCTCGATTGACTCAAGCTAGGGTGCTCCATAATTGCAAACAAAGACATGGATGGATAGAGCACTTCAAGATTAACAAAATATCCTTATTGATCATCCTCAAAAGAGGCACGGATCACTAGTAAACAACATGAACATATGACCATGTGAGATAAACAGCTCAAGGACTTAGTGGAAATGCTAAGTCCCTGAAATCGGAATTACCAAGTGCACCACTTTGCAAGCTTGTGCTAGTCACCACACACATCACAAAAATACATGGGTTGCACCTCTGGAAAGATGACAAAACCCTTAACAAAACATATGTAGAACTCAGGGGCATATCATGCACACATTAATCATGGCAAAAATGACAAAAAGCTAAATGGAGTAGCAGATCTGACAATTATCTCAAGTAGCCTCCTTCTAACAGCATTTCGGGCATCAAGATGAACTCAAATGAAAATGATGCAATGGAATGAAATGATGTACTCTCTGAGGTGAACATTTTGATATGCTATATGCCAAAAACGGCGTTACGGATGCAAAGTTATGATGCGATGAACATGGGCATATGGATTAGGGTTTCGAGAGAAAAAGTCAACCCGAGGAGATAAAACTCAGATCTGGATCACATGCTTCCCGAGGTTGGATCCGAGCTCGCCGGAGGACTGGTCGGCGACGATGGATGGTGGTGGCCGGAGTTCTCCGCGAGGAGGAGGGAGGCGAGGCCACCCGGCTTCGGAGGGGGCCGGAAGGGCGAAGGAGCTCGCCGGAGTGCTCCCGG
>NC_057809.1:344337124-344345729 GCF_018294505.1 Triticum aestivum | reverse complement strand
GGCGGCGGGGCGCGCGGCCGGGTGCGGGAGGCGGCGGCGCGAGGTTGGGGACGAGGCGGCGCGGCGCGGATCCAGCTTGGCCCGGATGGACGGCGGGAGGGCCCGCTTCGGGCGCTCGGGCCCGTGGCGGCGAAGTGGGCGCCGGTTGCCACTTGGCGGCCAGTGAGTGGCTAGACGCGGCGTGTCCGGCCCGGGGCGGACATGTCCGGCGCGGAGATGGGAGTTTTAGGGTTTCGGGGAAGGGGAGACCCGAGATTTCGGAAGGGGATCTATTTATAGGCATAGAGGGAGCAAGGAGAGTCCAAATGAGGTGCGGTTTTCGGCCACGCGATCGTGATCGAACGATCTAGATGATGGAGAAGGCTTAGGTGGGTTTTGGGCCAAATTGGAGGGGTGTTGGTCTGCAACACACACGAGGCCTTCTCGGTCCCTCGGTTAACCGTTGGAGTATCAAACGAAGTCCAAATGATACGAAACTTGACAGGCGGTCCTGCCATACAGAATTTCAAATGGGGCCTTGCCCGAACTTGCTTGAAAACTGTTGTTGTAGGAGAATTCAGCATAAGGAAGACAATCCTCCCACTTCATGCCGAAGGAGATCACACAAGCCCTGAGCATATCTTCAAGAATCTGGTTGACACGCTCGACTTGACCGCTAGTTTGAGGATGGAAAGCTGTGCTCAAGCGGATGTTGGTGCCCATGGCCTTCTGAAAAGAATCCCAAAACTTTGAGGTAAAGATGTTGCCACGGTCTAAAGAGATCACTTGTGGAATACCGTGCAGAGAGACAATCCGAGAGGTATAGAGTTCCGCCAATTGAGCTGCAGTGATCGACTCTTTGATAGGCAGAAAGTGAGCCACTTTAGTG
Source organism: Triticum aestivum (assembly GCF_018294505.1). Classification (NCBI taxonomy): domain Eukaryota; kingdom Viridiplantae; phylum Streptophyta; class Magnoliopsida; order Poales; family Poaceae; genus Triticum; species Triticum aestivum. Next base: position 344,344,861 of record NC_057809.1, on the reverse strand, counting down.
AGTTTGTCGATGACAACGAATATAGCATCATTGCCACGCTTGGACTTTGGAATCCCAATCACGAAGTCCATCTCAATGTGGTCAAACTTCCATTCTGGAATGGCAAGAGGTTGGAGGAGACCAGCTGGCCTTTGGTGTTCTGCCTTCACTCTTCTGCAGACATCACACTCATTCATGAATTGAGCAATCTCGCGCTTCATTCGAGTCCACCAATAAGCTTGCTTAAGGTCCTGATACATCTTCGTGCTCCCAGGGTGGATGGAGAGGAGAGAATTGTGAGCCTCGTTCATGATTACTTTACGAAGGTCACCTTTGGGTACAACAATACGATCCTCGAAGAAGAGAGTGTCCTTGTCGTCAAGGCGGTAGCACTTGTACTTGGGTTGACTCTTGGCAATCCCAATCTTCACCTTTTTCACCATAGCATCAATAAGCTGGGCTTGGCGAACCAGGTCTTCCAAGGTAGGAGAGACTTGAAGGTTGGCGAGGAAACCTTAAGGAACAACTTGCAGATTAAGTTTGCGGAAAGCTTCACAAAGCTCGGGTTGATAAGGCTTGAGAATCAGACTGTTGCAATAAGCCTTCCTGCTCAATGCGTCAGCAATCACATTGGCCATGCCTGGAGTATACTCGATACTCGGATTATACTCTTGAATCATCTCGACCCATCGAGTTTGCCTGAGGTTGAGATTAGGCTGAGTGAAGATGTACTTGAGACTCTTGTGATCAGTGAAAATGTCCACTTTTCTTCACAATAAGAGATGTCTCCAAGTCAAAAGAGCATGCACAACTTCCGCCAACTCGAGATCATGAGTGGGGTAGTTTTTCTCATTGGGCTTCAACTGGCGGGAGGTATAAGCAACAACTTTCTTCTCTTGCATCAATACTGCGCCAAGACCTTGGAGAGAGGCATCACAAAAGACCTCGTACGGCTTGGATTCATCAGGCGCAGTCAGAACTGGAGCAGTGATCAATTTCTCTTTCAAAGTGTTGAAAGCAATGTCACACTCCGGAGACCAAATGTACTTGACGTGCTTCTGGAGAAGATTAGAGAGAGGCTTCGCGATCTTAGAAAAGTTTTCAACGAATCTTCGGCAATAGCTTGCGAGACCGAGGAAACTACGGAGTTGCTTCACGTTCTGAGGAGGTTCCCAATTCACAATTGCAGACACCTTCTCAGAATTCACGGCAATGCCCTTGGCAGAGATGATATGACCAAGATAAAGAACCTCATCGAGCCAAAATTCACACTTGGAGAACTTGGCGTAGAACTGATGTTCCCTGAGCTTATCAAGAACCAAACGCAAGTGCTTGGCATGATCTTCCTTGTTCTTCGAGAAAACCAGAATGTCGTCGAGATCGACCAAAACGAAGTCATTGGTGTAGGCGTTGAAGATGAGGTTCATCATGCGAGAGAACGTCGGAGGAGCGTTGACGAGGCTAAAAGACATGACAGTGTATTCATATGAACCATAGCTTGTCCTCAAAGCCGTCTTGGGAATATCTTGCTCACGGATACGAATCTGATGATAACCCATACGGAGATCAAGCTTGGAGAATACTTGGGCACCTTTGAGTTGTTCGAACAGCTCGTTGATGTTGGGAAGTGGGTATTTATTCTTGATGGTCTTCTTGTTCAATGGACGGTAATCAACACAAAGTCGGTCCGTTCCATCCTTCTTCACAAAAAGAACACCACAACCCCATGGAGAAGAACTAGGCCGGATGAGACCCATTCTTTCTTGAATATCGAGTTGCTTCTTCAGCTCCTTCAACTCTTCAGGTCCGAGCTTGTAAGGACGCTTGCACACAGGTTCCGTGCCAGGCTCAAGATCAATAACGAATTCAACTGGCCGGTGCGGAGGCATTCCTGGAAGCTCTTCTGGAAAGACGTCTTGATATTCGCAAACAACTGGAATTTGCGAGATGGCATCCAGTTCACCCTTTTCATTGATAGAAAACAGACGGATGGTATCATCACGAGCGGCAAATACAATTACATCCTCAGACGAATGAGTCAATTGAATCTGCCTGGCTGCACAATCAAGCTGAGCCTTGTGCTTAGAAAGCCAATCCATTCCGAGAATAAGATCAATATCTGAGTCACCAAGAACCGTTGGAGAAGCCAGAAACTTGTAGTCACCCAAGGTGATAGTAACATCCGGAACGATGGAGTTAGCATGCATGCGCTTACCGGGAGAGACAACTGCTAAAGGACTAGGCAAAACTTGCGAAACCAATTCATGCCTAGATGTAAACGGTCTCGAGATGAAACAATGCGATGCACCAGTGTCAAAAAGAACTTTAGGTGGAATATCATTAACAGGAAGGTTACCTATGATGACATCTGATGAGTCCTCTGCCTGAGCTACGTTCATCAAGTTGACCTTGGCGTGCTTGGGGTTATGCTTGACCACATCTGTACTTGCCGATCTGACAGGAGGAGGAGGAGGAAGATGCCTCTGGTTGAAACACTTGTTGGCATAGTGACCCTTCTATTGGCACTTGATGCACGTGACCTCTGAAAGCGGACGGTGATACGGAGCACTCGATCTTGGAGCTTGAGACGAAGTCTTGTTCTGAAAGCCAGGGTTGGGTGGGTGGGAAGAACCACTGCCACCTTTGCTCTTCTGCTGATACGGCTGACGGAATGGAGGAGGAGGAAGCCAATACTTCTGCTGCTTGGCCACTTGAGTAGAGGAAGAAGGAGTAACATCTCTGACTCGCTTCTTGGAAGCATCACACCTCAATTGAGCAGCCTCTTGCTTCAATGCCATGTTGTAGAACTCATCGTATCTCAAGGGCTCGAAGAGAACAAGAGCTAGCTGAATTTCTTCTCTGAGACCACCCCTGAACTAGTATATCATGCTCTTCTCATCAGGGATGTCCTGCTTAGCAAAGCGGGCGAGCTTCTGTAACAACTTGTTGTAGTCACAGACAGACAAAGAGCCTTGCTTCAGGTTGCGGAATTCCTCACGCTTGCTTCCAACCATGCTCTGGGAATATGATGAGCTCAGAAATCTCGACGAAATTCATCCCAAGTGATAACACGTCCACCTCTAGAATCCTTGTACTGCTGGAACCATTCTGCAGCTTGATCTTTGAGTTGGAAGGAAGCGAACTTGACAAAGTCCTCAGGCCTGACGTTACTGCACTCGAAATGCTTGCACAGATCCACAAGCCAATCGTCAGCATCGGTTGCCTCAACACAATTGCTGAAAGTCTTTGGCCCGTTAGCAAGGAACTGGTTGAGTGTAGCAAAGTGATTCTGATTGTTGCCTTGGTTCCCTTGGTTGCCTTGATTGCACTCTTGAAGAATTTGCATGATCAACTATGTGTTTGCATTGGTTGCGGCCATCACAGCTTGCCATGCCTCCGGAGGAGGTGGAGGTGGTGGCAGATCAGGATTCGCAGTCGTGCGCGTTGGAGGAGCCATCCTGAAGAGGTTGACATCCATTAGCACATTTGATAGACAAATATTGAAGCTGAATCCAACGGAATGAAAATTGCAACATATAGTCTTCACATCCGAACAAAATGAATGAATTCATTCCTCTTGAAATGGTCACATATCCATAAATTGAGAAGCCACTTAGAATTAAGGTAGAGAAATAAATCAACAAGGTACGGATCAAGAACGAATAATCGGTATGAAGTCCCAATCTCAAACCAATATCCTTGGAAGAAGAACTAGAGCTACTAGAATTCCCACCTATGAAACTCCCGAACCTTTCCAGTTATGCAATCAGGTGTTGGGGATACAGGGGAAGCTTAATATCTCACCCGAACTAGCAAATCCTACTTCCAGCTGTATCCATCCTTCAACACATAACCAAGAAACCTTCGGAAACCATCTACCTCAACCTTCGAAAAGCATCCGTTATACAAGTTATGGCGATACTCCCGAACTCCCGCCCCAGTACTGGGTGGCGTCGAGGTTATCTCACCAACGAACTGCATAAAAGAGATTTTCGATGTCGGCGTACTAAACTTAGGTATTCCAGAACTGCAACGATAAAATTATGACGACAACACCTCAGAGCTCAACTCCCCGGGACACTTCCACTAAACCCCTGACAAGAGGCACCAAGACAATGTTCTCATCATAAAACCATCGGAACGATTCCAAGATACCCGCGTGATCCTAGATTTTTTTTTGTGAAATTTGAGAAGAGAAGAGTCAAAACTCTACGTCAGGATGCCTTACCAGAGCGATGAGGAGACTAGGAAGTAAAAAGAATTCCTAAACTCTCCGATATATAATTCCTAAATGACTCAAAACATTTTTTTAGACACAACTCGGCTGCTAAAAACGATCAAGCAATGGGGCTCCTAAGGTCGGGGAAGGCTCTGATTACCAACTTGTAACACCCTCGATGCGACTATATCTCACACGTGTCGAGGCACGCCATAGAGGCATAATCGCATTGAAGGCATATGTCGCAAGTAAGGCAATCTTCACAACATCCCATGTAATATAAATGATAAAAGGGGAGATAAGATAGTTGGCTTACACTCGCCACGTCAATCAAGTACATAAATAACATTACATCATCCAAAACATTCATGGCCCGACTACGGCGCCAAAATAAAAGAGAACCCAACAAGCGACACGGTCCCGATCACCCCCAACTGGGCACCACTACTGATCATCAGGAAAGGAAAGATAGTAACGTTGAGAGTCCTCATAGAACTCCCACTTGAGCTCGAGCGCGTCACCTGGAGCGGAATCATCAGGCCCTACATCTGGTGTAATAGTAATCTGTGAGCCACAGGGACTCAGCAATCTCGCACCCTCACGATCAAGACTATTTAAGCTTATAGGTAAGGTAAGGTAAAATATGTGGAGCTGCAGCTAGCGACTAGCAAAATATGGTGGCTATCCTGTTCGCAAAAGAGAGCGAGAAGAGGAGGCAAAGCGCGAGTGAGAAACTAGATGGCAAGCCTACGCAAACATTACTCCAACACCGTGTCCACTTCCCGGACTCCGCCGAGAAGAGGCCATCACGGTAACACACTCAGTTGATTCATTTTAAATTAAGTTAAGGTTCAAGTTATCTACAACCGGACATTAACAAATTCCCATATGCCCATAACCGCGGGCACGACTTTCGAAAGTTCAAATCCCTACAGGGGGAGTCACAACTTAGCCCATGACAAGCTCTCACGGTCAACGAAGGAATAGACCTCCTCCCAAGACATTCCGATCAGACTCGGTATCTCGGTTCTTCAAGACACTTCGACAGGTTAAAGCAAATCCAGCAACACCACCCGAATGTGCCGACAAATCCCGATAGGAGCTGCACATATCTCTTTCTCAGGGCACACTCAGATTGTCCTAGGTATGGCTATGCCAGCCCAGAGTTGCCCCTGGTGGCCACCGGTAGCTGACAGGTGGACCAACACTCAGAGGAGCACTGGCCCGGGGGGTTTAAAATAAGATGACCCTCGGGCTTCGGAAACCCAAGGGAAAAAGAGGCTAGGTGGCAAATGGTAAAACCAAGGTTGGGCATTGCTGGAAAAGCTTTAATCAAGGCGAACTATCAAGGGGTTCCCATTATAACCGAACCGCGTAAGGAACGCAAAATCCGGGAACATAACACCGATATGATGGAAACTAAGGCGGCAAGAGTGGAAGAAAACACTAGGCGAGAGGCCGATCGTTCCACCCTTTACCATGTGTATAGATGAATTATGATAACAAGATAATATAATGATATCCCAAACAAGTAAATAAATGTTCCAACAAGGAACGGCCTTCAATCTTCACCTCCAACTAGCAACGCTATAAGAGGGGCTGAGCAAAGCGGTAACATAGACAATCAACGGTTTGCTAGGACACGGTGGGTTAGAGGTTTGACATGGCAATTTGGGAGGCTTTAAAGCAAGTGGTAGGCATCGTAGCATTGGCATAGCAAAAGAGCGAGCATCTAGCATAGCAAAGATAGTAGTGATTTCGAGGGTATGATCATCTTGCCTGCATAGTTGTCAGAGTTGACTGGATCCTCGAAAGCAAACTCAATGGGCTCCTCGTTAGTGAACTCGTCTCCCGGCTCTATCCAAACAAGACAAACAAGCAACAAGGACACAATCAACCACGTGCAAGGATTAAACAAGATGATGCAAAGATGATATGCTATGCGGGATGCGATGCGGGATGCATATGCAAGATGTGACAAGGAATGCATGAACCTGGCCTCAACATGGAAATCCAAGCGTGCCACTAGAAAGATGAGATGAAATCACTTGAAAACGATATAAAGAATGCCGGAATCGGAGTTACGGTTTGGAAATGGCAAGTGATTCAAATATGACCACGTTCTGCGATTTACAGCAAGTAGCCATGTAAATGCAACAAGATGAACATGATACAGCACCCAAACATGACAACAAAATACATGGCGGGGATGAATTCAAGATGCTTAACAAACGTCTAGCACTAAGCTACGGCCAAATCATCCATTAACAGGTTGAAACAAGCATGGCAAAAATGCATATGGCAAACAGATCTCAGACTTGGCGAAATTAACACTTGTCTGGAATTTCAGATCAGGTAGCACTCTTCGGAGGAACAAAACTACATGCTACAGGACCTGAACATGGCAAAGTAAAGCATGTCATGGAGCTACTCAAAGAGTTTAACAAAAGTCCCTTAGTGACCTTGAGCCAAAAGGGATCAGAAAATACAATTCCAAGCATGTGAACATGGCAAAAACATAATCAGATCACAGACTTGGTGAAAACTGGCACATGCTGAAACATAACTCAAGTAGGCATGTTTACGAGCTTGATGCACTCACTACAGAGCAAGTCATGATAATCTAAGCTTACACCCATCAAGAATACACAAAATTCAAGCTATACATGGCAAGAACAATAGCATAGAATGCACGGATCAACTACAACATCCTCGGCAAAATTGCAAACAAGTTGACAATCTTCCCAGATTCACGAAGTAGCAAAAGTAGAGCTCGATTGACTCAAGCTAGGGTGCTCCATAATTGCAAACAAATACATGGATGGATAGAGAACTACAAGATTAACAAAATATCCTTACTGATCATCCTCAAAAGAGGCACGGATCACTAGTAAACAACATGAACATATGACCATGTGAGATAAATAGCTCAAGGACTTAGTGGAAATGCTAAGTCCCTGAAATCGGAATTACCAAGTGCACCACTTTGCAAGCTTGTGCTAGTCACCACACACATCACAAAAATACATGGGTTGCACCTCTGGAAAGATGACAAAACCCTTAACAAAACATATGTAGAACTCAGGGGCATATCATGCACACATTAATCATGGCAAAAATGACAAAAGGCTAAATGGAGTAGCAGATCTGACAATTATCTCAAGTAGCCTCCGACTAACAGCATTTCGGGCATCAATATGAACCCAAATGAAAATGATGCAATGGAATGAAGTGATGTACTCTCTGAGATGAACATTTTGATATGCTATATGCCAAAAACGGAGTTACGGATGCAAAGTTACGATGCGATGAACATGGGCATATGGATTAGGGTTTCGAGAGAAAAAGTCAACCCGAGGAGATAAAACTCAGATCTGGATCGCACGCTTCCAGAGGTTGGATCGGAGCTCGCCGGAGGACTGGTCGGCGACGATGGATGGTGGTGGCCGGAGTTCTCCGCGGGGAGGAGGGAGGCGAGGCCGCCCGGCGTCGGAGGGGGCCGGAAGGGCGGAGGAGCTCGCCGGAGTGCTCCCGGCGGC